>NC_081555.1:11187162-11372162 GCF_963082655.1 Stomoxys calcitrans | reverse complement strand
AAATTTTTTAATTAACATAACAAATTCTTATAGCTTCAACCTCAATATAGCTTTTACACTTTGGCGTATGAGTTATATTAATAAATTAATATCACTTATACCAACCCCAGTACAATAAATGTACTCTTCATTTCATTTAAATGCATCTTCAATTCTTTTGATATTTCCCACAAAATCCTCAAGGACTTTGTTTGCATTTGGTGTGCCTCTTTAAATCACTTACAGCTATACAAATATTTATTACAATCGATGCCATTGAACGACCATGAAATGCATATTCAAGGTATGCATTCTATAAATGGCATTGCCTCAGCTCGCTGGGTAGCATTGGCTCAATTGTTTTCACACAATAGGACTACTACCTTCCACCTTTTCTGAATGGTTTGGTGAACAAGCACAAAGTTTCACAAAAGTATAATAATGGAAGTAGTGGTGGTAACAGTGGTGGTAGTAGCAATATAAAAATCAAACTCTTGACATCAATAATATTTAAGCACTTAGGGTAGTTGCCATTGTCATCGTCATCATCATTGACATATCAGTAGCAGCAGCCACATCAGCAACCTATATTATTTTTGGGGTATGATAACAGTTGTTGCCAAGCTAAGGAGGAGAAATCTACTTCAATGCTAGAATAGAACAAAGTAAAAGTATGGTGGGCTGTAATGGGACATAATAAAAAAAAATCTCCACTTGAATATTCCAGCCATCATAGTAGCAACAAACAACAATTCTCTTAACAGCTTACCAGCATTGTGTTTGAGCCGTTTCTCAGAGATTTAACACAAAAAGGTCTGGCATCCTCCCTCAGAAGCTAGGTGAATTGGTTCACAAGGCTTTGCCAGGCGTATATCCTTCGCATTGTGTAACAATAAACCTAACACCAGGTTGCCTTCTTCACTGGCGACCATTTAACATAGGCGCCAATTGTAAATGTTGCACTTTGGCATAATGCCAACAAATGTTCTTTCATTTTTTTTGGTGAATCTCTTTTTTCGCCTTCCTCTGCTTCGCACATCGTTCACTCGTCCTCTTTCCAACAACAATAACATGATTTTAACGGTTAAAAAAAAATGTGATGGAAAGTTGGTCTTTTTTGTTGTTGGGAGCTTTCATCACAAGTTGTTGAGGCCCCTAGACAGGAGGCAGGTTTTCTTGTTTTTTTTTTTTTTTTTTGCTGCATTTTGTGAATGAGCTGCGTTACAAAAAACCATCAACTCTTCAGTTGTTTCAACTGCTGGAGCTGCTCTGGGGCTTAAATGTTTAATGGTGAACTTAAGGCATTGTCTCAACAACTTTTAGCTAGTTGTTGTTGTTTTGTCTTTTAGCCGGCACAATGCTTGCCGCAATCAAGAAGTTTGATGAACCCTTGAAGTACTCAGATAGAGTTGGGGGAAATGTAAAACAAAATGGAAAAAGAAACTTGTGCTCTGTCTCTATGCTTGAAAGCTGGGCACTTGGTGACGTATAAGTGATTTTAAATAATTAATAGCAATTATACGACAACCGTTATTGCCGCTGATTAATCTTGTTGGCCATTATTAAAAAATCCATTTAAATTGAATTATGATAAAATTTTCTCTAAAAAATAAAATTTTGACAAAATTTTTTGAAAAATAAAATTTTGACAAAATTTTCCACAAAAAAAAATTTTGAAAAAAATTTTTACAAAATAAAAGTAAACAAAATCTTCAAAAAAAATAAAATTTGAAAAAATTTTTTAAAAAATGATACTTTGACAAAAATTTTTATAAAAGATTTTCTAAAAAAGTAAAATTTGACAACATTTTCTAAAGAACAAAATTTTGACAAAATTTTCCATAAAAAGGAAGATTTCAAAAATTTTTCTACTAAAAAAAAATTTTGACAAAATTTTGCATAAAAATAATGTTTTGTCAAAATTTTCCATAAAATAACATTTTTACAAAATTTTCCAAAAAAAAAAAAATATTTTTTTTTTTAAATATTTTAAAAAGATAGAACTTCGACAAAATTTTATATGAAAGCAAAACTGACAAAGTTTTCCAAAAAAAAAAAAAAAATTAAACAAAATTTTTAAAAAAAAAATAAAATTTTGCCAAATTTTCCACAAAAAAAAAATTACCGAATGTTTTAAAAAGATAGAACTTCGACAAAATTTTATATGAAAGTAAAACTTACAAAGTTTTCAAAAAAAAAAAAAAAATAAAATTTGAACAAAATTTTAAAAAAAAATAAAATTTTGAAAAAATTTTCCACAAAAAATTTTTTTTTTACCAAATATTTTAAAAAGATAGAACTTCGACAAGATTTTATATGAAAGTAAAACTTACAAAAAAAAAAAAAAAAAATTTATATAAATTTTGAACAAAATTTTAAAAAAAATAAAATTTTGAAAAAATTTTCCACAAAAAAAATTTTTTTTTACCAAATATTTTAAGAGGATATAACTTCAACAAAATTTTATATGAAAGTAAAACTGACAAAGTTTTCCAAAAAAAAAAATAAAATTTGAAAATTTTTAAAAAAAAATAAAATTTTGACAAAATTTTCCACAAAAAAAAAAAAAAAAAAAAATTACCAAATATTTTAAAAAGATAGAACTTCGACAAAATTTTATATGAAAGTAAAACCTACAAAGCTTTCCCAAAAAAAAAAAAAAATTTGAACAAAAATTTTAAAAAAAATAAAATTTTAAAAAATTTTCCACAAAAAAAAAAAATTTTTACCAAATATTTCAAAAAGATAGAACTTCAACAAAATTTTATATGAAAGTAAAATTGACAAAATTTTCCAAAAAAAAAAAAATTGAACAAAATTTTTAAAAAAATAAAACTTTGACAAAAATTTTTATCAAAGATTTTCTAAAAAAATAAAATTTAATAGAATTTTTTAAAAAACAAAATTTTTGCCAAAATTTTTGTATACCAAAAATATTGTGAAACAAACTTCTTTAGAAACAAAATTCTATGAAAAAAAAATTACAAAATTTTCTATAAAACTTAGCCAAAAAAACTTTTGGGGTCAAAACCCAGGGGGCCGCCCCAAAAACCAACCCCCAAATGGATATGTAGACCGATCGCGACAATATGGGATTAAACAAAAGGTACTTGAGAGTCGAAAACGAAACTTATATAAAAATTTGTAGTCTATTCCTAGGCGACCCACCCCAAAATTATGGTCCAAATGGTCATATAGTCCGAACGGGACAATACTGAACTCAAATGCAAATGCAAATATTGCCCTTGAACATTCTGCTAAGGAACAGGGCCAAACTTCTCACATATCAATGAGTGCTGTCCGATTCAAGTTTATGTCCAATGATAAAGGGCCGAGTCCGGACGGCGTGCCTCACAAATGTTGCCAGCATTAGGAGGGGAAAACCACATTTTTTCTGATGGACTCGCCAGGATTCGAACCCAGCGTCATAGGCGCATATGCTAACCTCTGCGCTAGGCGTGCCTCACAAATGTTGCCAACATTAGGAGGGGAAAACCACCGTTGAACATTTTTTGTGATGGTCTCGCCAGGATTCGAACCCAGCGTCAAAGGCGCATATGCTAATCTCTGCGCTAGGGTGGCCCCAAAGTACTTAAAGAAAGGTATTTGAGAGTAGCATACGAAACTTTTACAAAAATTTGGGTCAGTTCGATTATTTACTGATATTGGAAGGGGGGCGGACGCTCCCCCGTACCCCAAAAACACCACCTAAAATCAAAAGTTGACCGATAGGGACAATATGGGTATCAAATGAAAGGTATTGGAGAGTAGAATACGAATATATAATTAAAAATTGGGTTCAAGTATCCAAGGGGTGACCCAACCTCAAAAACTGTCCAATCACATATATTGGACGTACATATCAATGTAGGATTCAAATGAAAGGTATTCGGGAGTAGACTACGAATATGACATAAAATATGGGGTCCAAGTAATAGGGGATCGCCCCACCCCCAAAAAGCCGCTCAAATGGGAACATTACTAGATAATAGCTAGTATTTGGGAGCAGATTACTAATATGACACTAAACTTTGTGTCCAAGAATCTAGTAGGTGCATTTCCTCCTAAAATCGCCTCCAATAGGTTATTTGACCCATTAAAACAATGGGGAATCTAGTGATCGAGATCGGTGAGTAGAGTGTGTCTTTCAAATATGTGCTCAAGTGGTAGACGGGGTGTGGCGCGCAACCCTCCTATAGACTCCCTTCACCAAACGGCTGTATACACCAATCATAACAATATGCGGTTCTAATGAAAGCTATGCGGTTGTGGACTGCGAATCTGGCAACTTTATTCTGCTCATATTTTTGGTGGACCACCTCACCCCTAAACAGTCGATCAATCAGAAACGACCTGATCGGACCCATACCCCAAAGTTATGACATTCAGTGTGATTGGAAGAGATTTAGTGGACCACCTCACCCCTAAACAGTCGATCAATCAGAAACGACCTGATAGGACCCATATCCCAAAGTTATAACATTCAGTGTGATAGCAAGTAATGAAAATTTTAAAGTAAAGGTTGCCACAATTTTTAACTCATCCATAAGGGTCCTTCTTTTCCTAGACAAATCCAAACGACGTGCTGCTGGGCAATATTTTCGTGGTTTTGTTTTATGGTCATGATTTTATTACTAAGAACTGTTTGATATGTGAAAGAGGGGAGGGGGACCTCTCCCTTGCCCTGATTTTCAAAAAACACCAGATTTCGGAGAGGGGTATGGCGATTTGGAGGGGGGGGGGGTTGGGCGGACCCTCCCCCTTACTCCAATTTTCAAAAACGCCAGCGATTTAAGCGAAATTGTGTATGCCACCTAACGGTACCCCGAAAACATTAAATTGATATACAACTTGGGGTCAAATAACCTAGGGGGACGCCCCACCCGGACGGGCATGTTTACCGATTCGGGCAATATGGGTATCAAATGAAAGGTATTGAAGAGTAGAGTACCAAATTGTTATACAAATTTCACCATAAGTGTTCAGGGGGTCCCCACCCCACACAAAACCCCCCAAGGGGAACACTTTCACTACTTTGGGCAATATGGGTATCAATTGAAAGGTATTTAAAAGTAGTGTGCAAATCTGACATAAAAATTTATTTTTTATTTATTTTACTCCAATTTTCAAAAACGCCAGCGATTTAAGCGAAATTGTGTATGCCACCTAACGGTACCCCGAAAACATGAAATTGGTATACAACTTTGGGATCAAATAACCTAGGGGGACGCCCCACCCGGACGGGCATGTTTACCGATTCGGGCAATATGGGTATCAAATGAAAGGTATTGAAGAGTAGAGTACCAAATTGTTATACAAATTTCACCATAAGTGTTCAGGGGGTCCCCACCCCACACAAAACCCCCCAAGGGGAACACTTTCACTGCTTTGGGCAATATGGGTATCAAATGAAAGGCATTTAAAAGTAGTATGCAAATCTGACATAAAAATTTATTTTTTATTTATTTTACTCCAATTTTCAAAAACGCCAGCGATTTAAGCGAAATTGTGTATGCTACCTAACGGTACCCCGAAAACACGAAATTGGTATACAACTTTGGGGTCAAATAACCTAGGGGGACGCCCCACCCGAACGGGCATGTTTACCGATTCGGGCAATATGGGTATCAAATGAAAGGTATTGAAGAGTAGAGTACCAAATTGTTATACAAATTTCACCATAAGTGTTCGGGGGGTCCCCACCCCACACAAAACCCCCAAGGGGAACACTTTCACTGCTTTGGGCAATATGAGTATCAATTGAAAGGTATTTAAAAGTAGTATGCAAATCTGACATAAAAATTTATTTTTTATTTATTTTACTCCAATTTTCAAAAACGCCAGCGATTTAAGCGAAATTGTGTATGCCACCTAACGGTACCCCGAAAACATGAAATTGGTATACAACTTTGGGGTCAAATAACCTAGGGGGACGCCCCACCCGAACGGGCATGTTTACCGATTCGGGGAATATGGACACAAATTTAAGCTTTCTAAAAGTTCATTGAGAATCTGACATAAAAATTTAGTCCTTGGTGTCTGAGGGGCCTCCGCATCCCTCAAAAACCCCCAGCAGAGCATATTTACCATATTTGGGGCAATATGGACATAAATTAAAGCTATTTAATAGTGTATTCCTTGGTGTCTGAGGGGCCTCCCCACCCCTCAAAAACCCCCATCAAGGCATATTTACCAATTGGGGCAATATGGACACAAATTTAAGCTTTTTAAATGTTCAGTAAGAATCTGACATAAAAATGTATTCCTTGGTGTATGAGGTGCCTCCTCCACACCCAAAATCCCTTAACAGGACATATATACCGAATGGGATAATATGGATATTAAATGAAAGGCATTTGGATGTTAAGTAAGCATCTGTTATAAGAATTTGGTCCAAGGTGTCTATGGGGCCTCCCCAACCTTAGAGATCCCCAAAATTGGCATCAATTTTCAACATCACAAAATTGTTATCAAATGAACGTTCGTTGAGGGTTGACTACGAATCTCGTATACACATTTGGGACAGCGTCTGTGTCCGGTCACAGACGCTAGAACCACTAAATAGGACATATAGGATATTAAAAAGACGTGCCGCTCGATCCCGATAATATGGGGCTTAAAAGAAAGGTCTATGACAGTAGAGTTCGAGTTCTAAAGTTGATATAAGGATCAAAATATCTGGGTCACGTCCTGCCGTTCATCAGGACATGTAGATCGTGACAATAAAGGACTCATAGAAACTGTATTTTAGGTTTTAACGTCGAGGGGCCGACCCCTCCCCCTCCCAATATAGACAACACCAAAATATCTTGTAGGACGACTGGGAACATTTTGTACACAAATGACAGGACTTTTCAGAGAGTAATTCCCCTCCCCCCCCCATCCTATGCAAAGCAAAAAGGAGTTAAAAGGAATATATGAGGGCCGATCAGGATAGAATAGGACAGAAATAAAAGATCTTTTGTAGTAGAGTACACTTTTTGCCTTCTGAATGGAATAGACACAGAAAGGACCTGCGGATCTTTAAAAATGTGCTATCCCAGATGGTAGCTTTGAAATATGGATTTGAAAGTAGATAATAAATACAAATACAAGTGAAAGCGTAAGAAATTCGGCCCGGCCGAATCTTGGGAATCCACCACCATGAATTCTGCTAAAATATGGCCGCTAAATCTGGTTATAGACCGATTTGGGCCGTACTTGGCGCAGTTGTTGAGATTCATAACATGAAATTTCAGCCAAATCGGATAAAAATCGAGACTTTTAAGGGCTTAAAAAAGTCAAATCGGGCGATCGGTTTATATGGGAGCTATATCAGGTTCTTGACCGATTCGAAACGCACTCGCCACAGTTGTTGGAAGTCGTAATAGAACACAATTTCAGCTAAATCGAATGAAAATTGCGCCATCCAGGGGCTCATATGGGATTTATATCCAAATCTGAACCGATATGGCCCATTTGCAAACCCCAATGCCCAAAAATTTTCTCAAAAAAAATATTAAAATTTTTTTCTACAAATTTTTAACCCACTTTTTATAGGGGATGACTTAACAAAAGGGGTTTCAATGCCAAATCCAAACTTCCAATGCCTTAGTTTTATATTTTGTCGTTTGTTTTCTCAAGGAAGTTCTTCTTTTATTTACAAGGATAATGGTAAGGTATATACTCTCCCCCTCATAAAGCAGATAATTTCCCACAAATCTCTTTTGGGTAGATGCCTAAAATATTCCACCTGTTCCCTCCAACACATTTGTTTTCATTAATTACAAACTCATGTTGCACCACCCTGTTGTAGAGGATTGGGAGATTTTTTTGTGACATTTTGTTATTAAATTAAACATAAGAACTATTAAGTTAATTAGTGGGAATTCCAAAAACATCTAAACGAAGCAGTACATGCTTGGCCATTAACGTTTACCGCTACAACAACTACTTAGCCAGGAGATGGATATGCTATGGATATGCTATGTGCTTGGGTGGTCCTAAGGATGTAACGTTTTGGCCCAAAAATTTAAAATAGAAAAAAAAACTTCATGGCCAGGTATTTTGTTGCCTAAAAGGTGTTGGCGTTTAACCATATGTCTTTTTACACTCTATTCTCTCTTGTGCTAAAGCTCAAAAGCTCAGCCATCAACGTTAAATCGTTAAATTTAGGCTATACTTTGAAGCACATCAAACCAGCCAAACAACCAACCAGCCAAGCATCATCAACTTGGCTTGGTATCTTCTTCTTCTTCTTGTTATTATAAAAAAAAGGAAACATAATAAAAAAAAAACACATAAAATTCTAGGCTTAAATTAACACCAAAGTCATAAAAGTGGCATTTAAATATAATGACCCACCCATCACCTACAAATCCTGGCCAGCCAGCCAGCCAGCTAGGCTGTATTCGTGACTACCCAACCACTCAGACAAATACCCCATTTTAGTCCATCAACACCACCACCACCACCATCCGACCCGTTAGCAGAAGCGACGGCGGTGAGGATGGCTTTGTTACACCACCACCTACAATAATAGCCGGCTACAAAACATGGCCATTTAAAGGACAAGTGGGGCTTAAATGCTTCTAGTTGACACCAGCAAAGAGCAAGGCAATATGAAAACCTACCCCATGCCCATTTTAAATTGTTTCGAGTACTTTTCGAGGGACATCAAATCCACTAAGATTTGATTTTTTAAGCATTAAAAATCATTTTAGTGTGAAATATTTTAAAAATATGGTTTTTTCAATATCATTTTTAATAATCTATAGGGAGGAAAGGATGATTGTCTGCCCCTGAAGAATAAGCAGGCATAAGATATACACGAGCATAAGATGGAAGGTATAGCTACGGTGGCTTACCGTTGAGAAAATTAGTCTAAAGGCCTTTAATTTGCATAACACTCTATAGGGGACACTAAATCCCCATATCTGTCTGTCGATCAGTCCATGTTCTTCATAATAGAGGCCACAGAGGCGCATTGATTAGCACGTGCGCCAATGACAACGAGCTTGCTTTCAAATCCTAGCAAATTTTGAAATGATAGTTTCTTCTAAGACGAAATTCTCGTAAATTTTTTCTTAAAAAAAAAATTTTTAAGAAATTTTTGCTAAAGATAAAATTTTTATGAAATTTTACCTAGAGACAAAATGAAATGAAATTTTCTCTAAAGGCCAACTTTTCTATGAAACTTTCACTTAAAAATTTGTTTGATTTTTTATATTAACCTGCAGCGCCTGTAAGTATGTTAACTTTTATAACCAATAATATCTCCACTAATAAAATTGGATTCGCCTAAAAAAAAGTATGCCTCTTGCTTAAATTAGAATAGGCCAGCAACCATTGATATGGGAGAAGTTTACCCTTGTTCCTTAATGTAATGTTCAGGGGCTGTATTTATTAACTCCTTATGCCATGTTTGTTTTTATGATTGGTAATATTACCTAAAAGTATGCTTTATTTATATTTACCAACTTAGCCTGAAAATATGCAATGTTTTATAAAATAGGCTAAAAGAATGTAATGTTTTATATATAGCTCGAATATATGCAAAGTTTATATTAATTAAAAGCGCCTGAAGTATGCTTTACTTTATAAGCAATTATAATAGCTCCCATAGAAAAAAGTTGCTTGAAATTTTCACTAAAATGTAAAGTAAATTTTCTGCAAAGATATAAAAAGACAAGGCAAATGTTCGAAGGCAAACTTTTGTAAAATTCTCACTTAAGATAAAATTTCATGAATATTTTTTCCAAAGACACAATTTAGACACCTTTTCTCCAAAGACAAGATTTCCAAACATTTTCTCTGAAGACAAGATTTCCGCAACATTTTCTCAAGCCACAAAATTTCCATAAAATATTCTCTGAAGACAGAATTTCCACGAAATTTTCTTTAAAGGTAATTTTGTCTTTAGAGAAGATTTTTTCTAAACACAAATATTTGGATAAATCTTCTGAACAAATTTTTGGGTAGTTTAGCTCCTCATCATTTTCCATTCTTTTCTATGATTATAACTTTAAATTTATTATTTTAGCTCCTTAAGATATGCTTCATTTTATAATTGTTAATAGTACCTATAAATATGGTATAAATTTATAGTAACCAAGATTGTCTGAATTTATTCTATATTTCATAATTGATGTTAGGGCCTTAAAGTATATTATGTTTTCTATGACTTTCTTGTATATTAGCTTTTAAGTATGCAATGTAACCAACAAGAGCTTCATTAATAAAATTTGCATGAAATTTTCTCCAAAGACAAAATTTTCATTAAATTTTCTTTAAAAGATAAGATTTTACCAAAAGATAAAACTTCCACAAAGCTTTTTATGAAGCAAAAAATTCCTTAAAATTTCTTACAAAACACAAAATTTTCATGAATTTTTCTTTAATGACAAAATTTCTATAAAAGCAAAATTTCCACAATAGTCAAAATTTCCAGTAAAATCTTCTATAAAATTTCAACGAAATTTTTCTGAAGACCAATTTCTTCCAACCATGCCTATGAAACTCAAAATTAAAAAAAAAATGAATAGCTCCTTAAAGGTATTTTAGGTTTTATAATCAATAAAAGGTTTTAAAAGATATTATTAATGTATAGATATTAACTAATAGCTCCTGTAAGTATGCTATATTTTATAACCAATAATAAGAGGGTCTAGAAGTATGCTATATGTACATCAACCAACAGCACCTGAGAGTAAAAAATTTTTATTATCGGTAACGGGGCCTAAAAGTATGTTATGTTTTTTCATAGCGCTCGAATATATGTTATGTTTGATATTCACTAATAGTTCCTGCAAGTATGCTATGTGTTGTTTTCAATCATAACTGGGCCTAAAAGTATGCTAAGTTTATATCAACCAACAGTCCCTGAAAATAAAATAAGTTTTTTTTTATCGGTAGGAGGGTTTTATATAGCGCTCAAATATATGTTATGTTTTATAACCATTCATTGCTCCAAAAAAATTTTCCATAATTCTTTTTCTTAAAACAAAATTTCTTGAAAGTTTTAAAACAAAATTCCCTCAAAATTATTACCTAACGAAAATATTTTGGCAGAAATTTTTTTATATAAAAATTTTCTTAAATTTGAAAAAAATTTTGAAATTCTACGATAGTCAAAATTTCTAAAAATTTCCACGAAATTTTTGAAGACTTCTTCCAACCTTGAGGAATTTAATATTTTAGCTCCTCAAGGTACGTGAGGTTTAATAATCAATAACAGGGTCTAACAGAATGCTGTGTTTTTATCAACCAACAGCACCTGAAAGTAAACAGTGTTTTATTATGGTTAGTAAGGCCTAAAAGTATGTTATGCTTCATATAGCGCTCGATTATATGCTATGTTTTATATAAACTAATAGCTCCTTCAAGTATGCTATGTTTTATAACCAATCATAGTAGGGCCTAAAAGTATGCTATGGTTGTTTCAACCAACAGCATCCACAAGATAATTTAGTTTTATTTATTATCGATAGAAGGGTCTAAAAGTATGTTATGTTTTATATAGCGCTCGAATATATGCTAGGCTTTATAACCAATAACAGATCCAATAATATAATTTCCATAAATATTTTTCTTAAAACAAAATATCTTGAAATTATTTTTAAAAACAAAATTCCCTCTAAAGTATTGTCCAACCAAAATGTTTTGGTGAATTTTTTGTATATAATTTTTTCCTTTAAATCAAAAAATTGTGCAACTTCTTTTTATTCTGCCAAATTTTGCTAATTTCCATCCCTGATGCTTTTACCATAGAAAATTTTAATGTGAGGTTTTCTCCCCTACCTAAGTGTCATCTATGACATTTTTCCTTCTACCCTCCTCAGCAACTCCGTCAATAATTTAATAACCCAAACAACCTTTACCATGCTCCTTAATGAATCATAGGCTAAATTACTATCACCATAACTGATGAAATTTAATTAAGAAACTAAAACTTAATTGAAACTGTCATCTTGCATTGTTTATGAGTTGAAAGGATGGCTACAAACATAGCCTCCCCGCTCCATCTCTAACCGTTAGTCTTTAGGCTTCATTTTCTAAACTAATGTCTTGCCTATGAACTTGTTAGTAATTTGCTTTGGTGTTTTCCTTCTTTTTTTTTGTTTTTCTTTTTAGCAACAAGTGGTTGAATTATCTGGTTATGTCATTATTCTGGTGGAGAATGTTGATGGTAAAATTAAATTATATGGCTCTCCACCCGATCGTGATAATTTGGAAGTGGGCGATGAGATACTCGAAGTTAATGGCTTAACATTGGATAATATTTCACGAACGGAAGTTATACGACACATACACGATGTAAGTATATATAGACTTTACATGGCCTAGAGATTATCAAATAGATGACATTATTGTAATTGCCTTGGTTATGTGTGATTTGTGATGCTTTTTTGATTTTTATGTCCTTATTCCTTTATACTTTTTGTTTCTCTTTTTCTCTGCAGTGTATTAAATCGTGTACCATATGTTTACGGGTTCGCAAGAAAAATGATTCCAGGCTGGGTAAGTGGAGAATAATATCATAAATTATATTAAATTGTTAAGTGGGTTTGGATTAGATTTTGTTTATTATACAGTTTGTTCAAAGAATTTGAATTTTCTTTGAAAACATATATTTTTCAGGAAATTTTAATTCATTGGAAATTTTTGATTGTGAAAATTTGTTTTATGCCTTACACTTTTCGTATACAATCGAAGATTAATACAAAGATAAGGGTAAATATTTTATGAAAATTTTGGTGTATATGAGCCAACGCATCATTTTCCAGCTTTACATAGCCTGCGAAAAGTATTCAAGAAAATATTAAGTTTTGTTAAATTTTTATTGAAATTTTTATTTAATATTTCGATCCGAAAAGTATGCAAGGTTTTACAACCGGTTATAGTGACTTAAAGATCGCCAAGTTTTATTTTGAACAACAGGGCCTGAAAGTATGCTATGTCTATACCCGGAATCAACACCTCAAAGTATGCTGCTATTTTTTTTATTAATCATAAACACCTGAAAGTATGCTTTATTTGATAACCAATAATAGCTCCTGATAATAATGACTTAAAGCATCCAGTAAATTAATTCCCTATGCAAAGTTGTTGTTAATAGCGCCTAAAAGTATACAACATTTTAAAACTATTTTTTATTAATCATAAACCCCTTAATGTATGTTTTATTTGATAACCGATATTAGCTCCTGATAATAAGGACTAAAATCATCCAGTCAATTAATTCCCTATGCAAAGTTGTTGTTAGTAGCGCCTAAAAGTATGCAATATTTTAAAAAAACACTCACATGTTTTAAATTTTGATTATAACCTTAAATTTATTTTTAAGCTCCCGAGAGTATGCTAGGTTTTATAATCGTTAGTAACCCCTAAAACTATGCTATGTTCGATAATCAATAATAGCTCCTGACATAAATGGCTAAAAGGACAAAATTGCACTTTATAGAGTGCACCTCCTATTTCGCTAAAATTTGATATTCAAAAGTGTTTTGATTTCAGGAATACAAATCTGAAGTATTCCATATATATAAACCGAAGCTGCGCCTAAAAATATACCTTGTTGTATATTCATCATAAACATCTGAAAGTATGCTATAATTGATAACCAATTATAGCTCCTGACACTAACAGCTATAACCATCCAGTCCATTGATTCTTTATGTTAAGTTGTTGTGTGTAGCGCCTAAAAGTATGTAAAACTTTATAACTATTTGCATACATGTGTTTATAAATTTTGATTATAACCTTCAATTAATTTTTAGACTACTGAGAGTATGATGGGTTTTATGATCGTTAGTAGTACCTAAAAGTATGCTTTATTTTATAATAACCAATAGCATCTGATAACCAATAATAGCTCCTGACATCAATGGCTAAAAGGAGAAAACTGCACTTTATAGGGCGCATTACCGATTTCGCTGAAATTTGGTTTACAGACGTGGTTTGACTCCAGTAACTCAAATCTGAATTCCGTTTTTGGTGCAAAGACCCCTGGGGGAAACTCTTTAACCTAGGCAACATGAGTATCAAATGAAAGGTATTAGAGAGTAGATTACGAATATGCAAAAACATGTCTAAAAATTGGACCCGGGAAGGATCTACGGGGTCTTGAGAATTTTGAAACATCCCTAACCCTGGGCAATATGGGTATCAAATGAGAGATTTTAGTGATTATATTACGAATATAGCTTGCTTGTTTTGGTATAATTTAGGTTATAGACTAAGAATATGCCAAAATACCCGGGAAGGATATACGGGGTCTTGAGAATTTTGAAACATCCCTAACCCTGGGCAATATGGGTATCAAATGAGAGACTTTAGCGAGTAGATTACGAATATACCTTGCTGGTTTTAGTATAATTTAGGTTACGGACTAAGAATATGCAAAAATACCCGGGAAGGATATATGGGGTCTTGAGAATTTTGAAACATCCCTAACCCTGGCCAATATGGGTATCAAATGAGAGACTTTAGCGAGTAGATTACGAATATACCTTGCTGGTTTTTGCATAAATCAGGTTTTAACTTCAAATTTTAGTTTTCAAAGCCCCTGAGAGAATGCTAGGTTTTAAAATCGGTACAAGTTCCTAAAAGTATGCAAAATTATATAGTTACAAATATCATGTGAAAGCTTACTAGGTTTTATAATCGACATTAGCTGAAAGTATGCTGCTAAAAGCAAAAGAAGCACCTAGTTTGTAACAGCGCCTAAAAGTATGCTATTTTTATGGCGACCCAAAATTGCCTGAAAGCATGCTATGGTTTTTTTTAATCAATAATACCTTCTGCATTGATAGCCATAACTATTTGTATCATGGATTCTATGCATATATTAATTATCAGCAGCACCTAAAAGTATGCAGAGTTAAGTAGGTAGTATGTCCATTGATTTTCTGCTTACAAATTATGATTAAATTGATTATTAGCTGCTTCTAAAAGTATGCAGAATTTGGTAGGAATAGTTTTTTTCTGAAAACATTATCTCTTCAAACAAGAATTATTATTGGTTGCCCAAAAATTAATTGCGGATTTTTCGTATAGTCGGCGTTGACAAATTGTTTTCACAGCTTGTGACTCTGTAATTGCATTCTTTCTTCTGTCAGTTATCAGCTGTTACTTTTAGCTTGATTTAGTAAAAAAAGTGTAAAAAAAGTATATTTGATTAAAGTTCGTTCTAAGTTTTATTAAAAATGCATTTACTTTCTTTTAAAAAATCCGCAATTACTTTTTGGGCAACCCATAGAATTATGACATTAGTTGTTTTTTTCATTGGGAAAAATAACTTCCACAATTCATCTGGCCACCCTACAAAAATTGGATTCCATTTTAATTTTCAATTCTAAAATCAATACCTTTTAAAAATTTGCAAAAACCCCAGTTTTATTTGATTTGGCAATTACAGTTTATTTTTAAAACATGTCACACTATTTGCCTATTTGCCAATTTCCGTTTATCTCCATAGCCATACTATGTCAGAGACCTGCTGACATGGCACACCTGATGAAAATAGATTTACAACTTTTTTGTTTTACATAAATCATTGATGCATACAAAACAAATTACACTGGCCCAGAATGATGAACTGCCATACAAACAGACAGACAGACAGACAGACCGATCAGCACACCCATATAATGAGTACTAAATTGGAACAATGCTCAATAGGGGGAATGGCTGTATGGTTGGTTGTCCAAAGTGAAGAGAATACCTTGTGGGCACGCCTTCGACATCATTGGGAAGTGTCAAGTGACCCTGAGACATACTACAAAACAATGAGTGAATTGTAATATCATCAAACGTTATGCGAAACAGCTTAGAAACACGCATGTTGGGGCTGGCTTAGGTGGAGGTACTTGTAAACAACACAAGGGATTTATTGGGTAACTCTTTGCGTGTGCCAGAAAATGGGGTTTCATAATGGATATCGTCACCACCCCCCACCCACCACATCAATGATGGTGGCGACAAATGAATTGATTTTAAATGCTTTTTTGTTTTTGCTGCTGTTGTTGTTGTTGCTGGTATGTCAGAAGCCAAACAATCGAGAAATCGTGTTCTATTGATGCCAAGTAGACCACCACCTCTATTTCCTTTCGCCTCTCCCTCTCTCTCTCTGTTTCTCTGGGCCTCATCCCTAGACATTCTCATGTCTTGTTTTCTCTCATTTTCGTTTTGATTAATGAATAGTGTGGTTCATTTGGAAACTACACTTGTTGTAGAGATTGGCGTTCTTATATGGTTGCATGTATGCGTGTGACTTGGTTGTTGTTGGGGTAGTGCGAGCATTTCATCAGATCTTGGCAATTAGCAGCTTTCTAGTGTCTGAGTTCCATTTGAAAACTACATGCAACACGTCAAGTGGAGATTTTTCAACCCAACAAATTGTTGTTGACAAATGAGTTGAGGCATTCGCAGGGAAATAAGGTATTGTTAGAGCCGATGTTGCAACAACTTGAACAGTAGGGTTGACAGAATATGAAATGAAAAATCATAAATAAATAAAAAACCAAAAAATTAAAGTTTCCAGTACCCGAACAAGGATGGTCGAGAGACCGGTTTACATGGGAGCTATATTTGCTTGGAAGTCATAACAGAACACCACATGCAAAATTTCAGCCAAATCGAACAAAAATTGGGGCTTGTAGGGGCTAAAGAAGTCAAATCGGAAGATCGGTTTATATGGGAGCTATATCAGGTTATAGACCGATTTGGACCGTATCTGGCACAGTTGTTGGAAGTCATAGCGGAACACCACATGCAAAATTTCAGGCAAATCGGACAAAAATTGCGGCTTCCAGAGGCTCAAGAAGTCAAATTGGGAGATCGGTTTATATGGGAGCTATATAAGGTTATAGACCGATTTGGACCGTACTTAGCACAGTTGTTGGAAGTCAAAGCGGAACACCACATGCAAAATTTCAGGCAAATCGGACAAAAATTGCGGCTTCCAGAGGCTCAATAAGTCAAATCGGGAGATGGGTTTATATGGGAGCTACATCAGGTTATAGACCGATTTGGACCGTACTTAGCACAGTTGTTGGAAGTCATAACGGAACACCCCATGCAATATTTCAGCCAAATCGGACAAAAATTGGGGCTTGTAAGGGCTCAAGAAGTCAAATCGGGAGATCGGTTTATATGGGAGCTATATAAGGTTATAGACCGATTTGGACCGTACTCTGCACAGTTGTTGGAAGTCAAAGCGGAACACCGCATGCAAAATTTCAGCTAAATCGGACAAAAATTGGGGCTTGTAGGGACTCAAGAAGTCAAATCGGGAGATCGGTTTATATGGGAGCTATATCAGGTTATAGACCGATTTGGACCGTACTTAGCACAGTTGTTGGAAGTTATAACAGAACACTATGTGCAAAATTTTAGCGAAATTGGACAAATATTACGGCTTCCAGGGGCTCAAGAAGTCAAATCGGGAGATTGGTTTATATGGGAGCTATATAAGGTTATAGACCGATTTGGACCGTTCTAGGCATAGTTGTTGGAAGTCATAGTAGAACACCACATGTAAAATTTCAGCTAAATCGGACAAAAATTGGGGCTTGTAGGGACTCAAGAAGTCAAATCGGGAGATCGGTTTATATGGGAGCTATATAAGGTTATAGACCGATTTGGACCGTACTTAGCACAGTTGTTGGAAGTCCTAGCGGAACACCACATGCAAAATTTCAGGCAAATCGGACAAAAATTGCGGCTTCCAGAGGCTCAAGAATTCAAATCGGGAGATCGGTTTATATGGGAGCTATATAAGGTTATAGACCGATTTGGACCGTTCTAGACATAGTTGTTGGAAGTCGTATTTGAACACTACTTGCAAAATTTCAGCCAATTCGGACAAAAATTGCGACTTCCAGAGGCTCAAGAATTCAATTCGGGAGATCGGTTTATATGGGAGCTATATCTAAATCTGAACGGATATGGCCCATTTGAAATCCCCAACGACCTATATCAATATTAAGTATCTGTACAAAATTTCAAGCAGCTAGCTTTACGCGTTCGACCGCTATAGTGATTTCGACAGACGGACGGCCGGTCGGACGGACTTGGTTAGATCGACTCAGAGCGTCGATACGATCAAGAATATATATACTTTATGGGGTCTTAGTCGAATATTTCGAGGTGTTACAAACGGAATGACTAGATTGCTATACCCCCATCCTATGGTGGTGGGTATAAAAATCAATTTCAAGGTAAACGACTGAACCGGTTACCTTGAAATTTTTACAGATTGTGTAGGTGGGTCTGGAGGGAAACCTAGTCTATATCACTTTTGGGTTCAAGTAACTGGGGGGCCGCCCCAACCCCAAAATCCCGTAAAATATAAGCAAAACCTCCCCCTTACCACAAAATCACCACCCAAAAATAAAAGTTGACCGATCAGGACAACATAGGACTCTAATGAAAGCGATTCTGGAGAAGAATACGAATATGATATTGGATGTAGGGTCCAGCTACCTGGGGCCCACCCCAAGTTCAAAATCCTAACTGGGGGCAGACTCAATCCCAAAATCCCCTAAAATAGGTTTAATGGACGATCGTGACAATATGGGACTCAAATGCAATGTATTCGGAAGTAGATTACGAGTATAGTCAGGAAGGAGAAATAGGCTACATAGTTTTGTGATATCGGAGGGGGAACGGACCCTCCCCCTAACCACAAACCTCCTATAATAGGTTTATTGGACGATTGTGGTAATATGAGACTCAAATGAAATGTATTCGGGAGTAGATTACGAGTATAGTCAGGAAAGAGGAATAGGCTTTACAATTTTGTGATATCGGAGGGGGAACGGACCCTCCCCCTTACTACAAAAGCACCAACCAAAATAAAAGTTGACCGACCGGGACAACATGGGACTCAAATGAAAGATATTTGGGAGTAGAATACGAATATGATATTAGATATTGGCTCCAGCTACCTGGGGGTTCATCCCAAGCCCAAAACTGCAACTGGGGGGGCCGCCTCAACCCCAAAACCTCCTACAATAGGTTTATTGGGCGATTGTTTCAATATGGGACTCAAATGAAATGTATTCGGGAGTAAATTACGAATATTGTCAGGAAGGAGGAATAGGCTTTACAAATGTTTGATATCGGAGGGGGAACGGACCCTCCCCCTTATTACAAAAGCACCAACCAAAAATAAAAGTTGACCGACCGGGACAACATGGGACTCAAATGAAAGATATTCTGGGGTAGAATACGAATATGATATTATATATTGGGTCCAGCTAGCTGGGGGTCCATCCCAAGCCCAAAACTGTAACTGGGGGGGCCGCCTCAACCCCAAAACCTCCTATAATAGGTTTATTGGGCGATTGTTGCAATATGGGACTCAAATGAAATGTATTCGGGAGTAAATTACGAATATTGTCAGGAAGGAGGAATAGGCTTTACAATTTTGTGATATCGGAGGGGGGAACGGACTGGAACTGGTGGGCCGCCTCAACCCCAAAACCTCCTATAATAGGTTTATTGGGCGATTGTTGCCATATGGGACTCAAATGAAATGTATTCGGAAGTAGATTACGAGTATAGTCAGGAAGGAGGAATAGGCGTTACAATTTTTTGATATCGGAAGGGGGAAGGACCCTCCCCCTTATCACAAAAGCACCAACCAAAATAAAAGTTGACCGACCGGGACAACATGGTACTCAAATGAAAGGTATTCGGTAGTGATATACGAATATGATATTAAATTTTGGGTACAAATACCTGGGGCCCCACCCCAATCCCAAAACCGTAACTGGGGGACCGCCTCAATCCCAAAATCCCCTAAAATAGGTTAAATGAACGATCGTGACAATATGGGACTCAAATGAAATGTATTTGGGAGTAGATTACGAATATAGACAGGAAGGAGGAATAGGCTATACAATTTTTTGATATCGGAAGGGGGAAGGACCCTCCCCCTTACCACAAAAGCACCAATCAAAAATAAAATTTGACCGACCGTGACAAAATGGGACTCAAATGAAAGATATTCGAGAGTACAATATAAATATGGTATTAAATATTGAAGCCAATTACCTAGGGGCCCACCCCAAGGCCAAAATCGCCCCAAAAGTACATCCCAAAATCAAAAATGGACCATCGGTACAATATGGGACTCAAATGAAAGCTGCTCGTGAGTAGAATATGATTATGATCAGAAAGGAGCAATAAGCTATATAATTTAATGATATCGGAAGGGGGCGGTCCCTCCCCCGTTACCCCAAAAACACCAACCAAACTCAAAAGTGGTCCCACCGGAACATTATGGGTATCAAATTAAAGGTATTGAAGAGTAGAACACGAATATATAGTATGTAGCGTATATAGGGACCAAGTAGCCAGGAAGTCACTTTAACCCTAAAACTCCTCTAATCAGACATATTAGACTAACATATGAATATGGGGCTCAAATGAAAGGTTTTCGGGAGTGGATTACGCATATGGCATACAAAATCAGGTCGAATTCTAGGGTGTGAAGCCCACCCACCAAAACCTATCAAAAATGGGCGTATTAGCCAATCACGACTATCGATTAATCACGACTTTTTTTGTTTGTTTAGACTCAAAAACGGCAGAACCGATTTTCTCGAAATTTTTACAGATTGTGTAGGTTGGTCTGGAAGGACACATAGTGTTTACAATTTTTCGATATCGGAAGAGGGGAACACCCTTCCCCTTGCTAGCAAAACACCACCAAAAATCAAAAGTGGACCTATCAGAACAATATGGGTATCATATTAAAGGTATTGGAGAGTAGAATACGAATTTGGTATTAAAATTTGAATCTAAACACCCAGCGGTCCGCACGAACCCCAAAACTCCCTCAAACAGACATATTGGACGTTCATGTCAATGAGGGACTCAAATGAAAGGTATTCAGAAGTAGATTACGAATATGGCAAAAAAGATAAGCGCATGTAATGGGTGGTGTACCCCCCCTCCCCCCCCAAATAGGCATATTTGGGAGTAGCTTAGGAAAGTGACTTAAAAAATTTTTTTAAGGTATTGAGGTGTCGCTTAAACTCCTTAAAACACCTGAAATAGGTTATTTAACCAATTATGACAATATGGAATTCAAGAGAAAGGTTTATGAAAGTAGCCAAGTAATCCAGTGTTTGTGGGTAAACCCCAAATCACTTATTTCTCGAACATATCCCCATATTGATATGTAGACCAGTTATCCAGTGTTGGTGGGTAAACCCCAAATCACTTATTTCCCGAACATATCCCCATATTAATATGTACGGGAAAAAAGTGATTTGGGACTTAGCCACAAACACTGGATTTCTTGTCTATTTTCATATACCTTTCATTTAAGTCCCATATTGTGATGAGGGGTCAAATAACCTCAAATGAAAGATTTTTGGGAGTAAAGAACGAATTTCATACCTATTTTTAGAGCAAAGTGTTGAAGTGCCAGCCCATAAACGCCCTCCAACCCGTAAATATTTATCGACCATGGCAATTTTGGGCTTAAATGAAATGTATTTGGGAGTAGGGTAGGAATTTCACATCCATATTTGGGCTGAATGTCTGACATAACACCCCAAAAGCGCTCCCCATCAAATAAAAATATAGACCAATGACGACTATATGGGCTCAAAGGTGGCTAAAACTATGATAATACTGTTCTCATACAAAAATTATTTCAAAGTATAGCACCAAGCTTTTATTTTCTTCAAGGGCCAAGAGTCTGGGGGGCCACCTCAATCCAAAGATATATTTCAATCGAACATATTTACCCACTACAATATAGGAGTCCAAAAAAGAACTCCGAGAGGTGTAGAGCAAAAATTTGCCCATGAAGAGGGGTAAACTTCTCACATATCAATGACTCATTGGTCCGATTCAAGCTTAAGATTAATGATAAAGGACCTCCTTTTTATAGAGTCTCAACGGCGTCCCCCAGTGAGTCACCTCTATGGGGAGTAGTTTTTACGTGACATAGTTTTTTTACATGGCATGGTACCACACAATTGTCGCCGATATAAGGATATTTTTCAAATATTTTTTTTCCTAGAAAATTGTTTCTGTAGGAAATTCACAGGAAGTTTTTTTTATCTTTTTTTCATAACACAATTTTTCAAAATTTTATTTCTGTGAAAAATGTTTTCCTAATTTTTTCTCTACAGAAAACTTTTTTTTATCAGATTTGGCATCCCTAATTCCCAAAACTTGGCCATTTTCATTCACAGCAAGCAGTACGCACTTGTATGCCCAGCAACATGTTGGTTGGTTTTTTTTTTCGTTATTCTGCCTCTGCCTCCATAGGACAAATGCCTGATTGTATTGGTATGGCTAGTGGTTTACTCGTTGTATGCTAGTGTTGGTTGCCTGTTTGTGTGTTGGTGTTGTCGACTGTCGTTTAAATGCCGACTTCCGTTTTTGGCAAAGTGGAAATTCACTAAAGCATGGCCAAGCATCAATAATACTTCCGTTCGGCAAGGGCCTGCTTTGGGGAATATTGCCAGAATATGCGGCACTATGCGACTTGGTTGGGGAAGGGGGTGGTGTTTGGCAGGGTTTCGTCCCATGTTTGACGAGAACGACGACAGCGAAGCTGATGATGATGGTGCTGTTGCTGATGTTGCTGATGACTACAACGCCAAGCGACGGATTTGTATTAACCCCCTGCGGGATATTTAGGTCACAAGTATGCGAATTAGCTCTGCACTCATGTTTGGCAAATGTTGAAAGGTAAATCCCAAACGTGGAAATTTTGGGGACAGAGAAAGTATTTGAAAAATGAAGCAACTTTTTTTGGGGAATAATTTGGAATATTTGTTTGAAAATTTTTTTGATTAGAAGGCCAAGGGCAAGTTGAAAATTTGCAAAGAAAGTTAAACAAAAATGTTAATTAATTTAAAATTCCAAAAGATTTATACAAAAATAAATTTTGGAGCAAATTTTTAAACAGAAATAACTTTAATACAAAATTTTCCATAGAAATAAAATTTAAAAAAAATTTATTGTAGAAAAATTTTTTTGAAAAAATTTGTGTGTGGTTGTGGTGGTTGTGTGTGGCTCCCCAGAAAGGAGAGCCTAAGTCCCTGCAGATTTGGACAAAAACACAGCATATGCTCAATAGTCTTCTCTTCATCCTCATCGAGGCATTGCCTATAGAAGTCAGTGTGCGTTATCCCCATGCGACCTATGGCACAGTGTCCGGTTATGACCCCTGTCAAGTTCACCCAGATCAAAGAAGAAACGGCTCTCCAGAAAGGAGAGCCTACGTCTCTGCACATTCAGACAGGAACACAGCAAGTGCTTAATAGTCTCCTTCTCATCCTCATCGAGGCATTGCCTATAGAAGTCAGTGTGCGTTATCCCCATGCGACCTATGGCACAGTGTCCGGTTATGACCCCTGTCAAGTTACTAATCGACCTCTTATCGAACGCCAGCAACTCCCTCGTCCTCCTTTGGTCGACGACTGGCCAACCATCCAACGAGTCTCACCTCGCCACCGACGCCGCCCTGGCCATCCCCTCTACGGTGTTTAGTAGCTCGACAAATGGCACGTGGGCAAAACCCATGACTGGTCCGCCTGGCGCAGACGAGCCTCTCCTGGCGCACTCGTCCGCACTCAAAGAGTTCCACCTCGCCACCGACGCTGCCCTGGCCATCCTCTCTACTGTTTTCAGTAGCTCGACAAATGGCACATAGGCAAGACCGATGACTGGTCCGCCCGGCGCAGACGAACCCTTCCTGGCGCACTCGTCCGCGCTCTCATTTCCTGGAATCCCCTCATGCCCAGGAAGCCATATTAGCGTCACATCGTAGGCCCGGAGCCTATCTAAGAATTCCAAACAATCCGCCACGCATCTCGACTTCACCATTCTCGGCCTCAAGGCCTTGAGCGCTGCCTTGCTGTCCACATAAATCCTGAGTTTTGAGGGCGGTAAATCCCTTAACAGAATTTCTCTTGCGACCACTGCAATGGCACAGACCTCTGCCTGAAAGACCGTACACTAGTTCGGCAGTCTCAAAGACATGCTGATATTGAGTGCATCAGAGTAGACCCCCAATCCAGTCCCACACTCAATCTTGGTGTCATTTGTGTAGATCGAGGTCTCATCCTTCTCGAGTACACCATTCGCCCTCCATTCATCCCTTTCAAGAAATCGAATCGCGAATGCCCTCACTCCAGTCGGCATTGGTGCCAGGTAGTCGGAGATCCTACCTCCAGTTTACCCTCCGCATCCATAACACCCAGAATTTAAATGTGGCCGATACCATCCTCCTTCAGCATGTCGAGCTCCCTCAGCCTAAGCGCGACCCTGGCGGCGTAGTTCCGAATATAGGCCTCAATGGGCTGCATATCCAGCATCTCATCCAGTCCTGCCTGCGGTGAGGATCTGAATGCCTCTGTGATCCCGACGCAGGTTAGTCTCTGGACCTTATCGAACTCCCTCTCTCGCGTCCTCTTTTCTACGGCATGCCAGTGCTCCATAGGTCAGTATTGGTCTCACAATGGCCGTATTCATCCAATAAATCATTTTGGGAGTTACCCCCCACTTCCTATCGAACATCCTCTTGCAGGAGTAAAAAGCGCGCAGTGCTCTACGGCTTCTTTCCTCGGTGTTCCTTTTCCAATCGAGGACTATGCCTAGGTACTTCATCTCCTTCGACAGCCGCAGGGTGACCCCGTCCAAGGACGGAAGTCTGAACTCCGGTATCTTATATCTACACGTGAAGAGCACCAGCACCAGGAGGTCACCGATGGAGCACTGGTATGCCTCTTTTCTACGGCATACCAGTGCTCCATGGGTCAGTAATGGTCTCACAATGGCCGTATTCATCCAATAAATCATCTTGGGAGTTACCCCCCCACTTTCTACCGAAAATCCTCTTACAGGAGTAAAAAGCGCACAGTGCTCTACGGCTTCTTTCCTCGGTGTTCGTCTTCCAGAACAGTTTCACCAGGAGGCCACCGTAGTGCAGAGGCTAGCATGTCCACCTATGACGCTGAACGACTGGGTTTGAATCCTGGCGAGACCTTCAGAAAAAATTTTCAGCGGTGGTTTTCCCCTCCTAATGCTGGCAACATTTGTGAGGTACCATGCCATGTAAAACTTCTCTCCAAAGAGGTGTCGCACTGCGGCACGCCTTTTGGACTCGACTATAAAAAGGAGGCCCCTTATCATTGAACTTAAACTTGAATCGGACTGCACTCATTGATATGTAAGAAGTTTGACCCTGTTCCTTGATGGAATGTTCATGGGCAAAATTTGCATTTGAAGAGCACCAGCTCTGTCTTCCCTGGGTTGGTCCCCAATCCATTTCTGTTAGCCCATCGCTACAACCTCCTCAGTGACCCTTCCATGATCTCGCTGATTGTCGACAGAAATCGTTCACGGACCAGCATAAACGACGTAGTGCGCATAAGCGATAATCCTTGTGCCGTCCCCACCGAGATCCATCAGGATTTCATTAATCACGAGGTTCCATAGACTCGATGAGAATATCCCTCTTTGGGGTGTTCCTCTGGTCACCGACCTCCTGACCATACTATCTCCCAGGTTCACATAATCCTGCCATAAAGCATATTTTTGATCCGCTGGGAGATTAAGGGGTGAATCCCCGTGCTGTCCAGTGCGGTTACTATCGTCCCTATCTCCACATTATTGAAGGCTCCCTCAATATCCATGATGCCCGCCATGGTGTACTTCTTCTGTCGAAGAGACGCCTCGACCTCCTGTACCACCTCGTGAAGTGCCGTCTCTTGTGCCGTCCCCACCGAGATCCATCAGGATTTCAATAATCACGAGGTGCCATAGAATCGAGAGAACACCCCTCCTTGGGGTGGTCCTCTAGTCACGCGCCTTCTGAGCACACTATCTCCCAGTTTCGCATTTATAATCCTGCCATAAAGCATTTTATTGGTCCGCCGGGAGATTAAGGGGTGAATCCCCGTGCTGTCCAGTGCGGCTACTATCGCCCCTATCTCCACATTATTGAAGGCCCCCTCAATATCCAAGAATGCCGCCAAACTTAACTTCCCTCCATGCCCTCGGTATGTAGGACCATGTCAGACTCGCTTGGAAAATCCTCTCAAACCAGGGCAGAGTGACTCCAAGGGACTCCTGCAGCAGTGCCAGAATAATTTCGTCGACTTAAATGTGCGGAAAGTTTTCCGGCGTCAGTCCCCCTCTTACCTTCAGGTCAATCAGTTTTTCCCGTGTTTTCAGCAAAAACGATGACAGACAAATAGGCCTACAATCGTTCGTCCTACTGTGGTTTTTTCTTCCCACCTTGGGGATAGAGACCACCTTAACTTCCCTCCATGCCCTCGGTATGTAGGACCATGCCAGACTCGCTCGGAAAATCCTCTCAAACCAGGGCAGGGAGACTCCAAGGGACTCCTGCAGCAGTGTCGGGATAATTTCGTCGACTTAAATGGGCGGAAAGTTTTTCGGCGTCAGTCCCCCTCTCACCTTCAGGTCAATCAGTTTTTCCAGTGTTTTCAGCAAAAACGATGACAGACAAATAGGCCTACAATCGTTCATCCTACTGTGGTTTATTCTTCCCACCTTGGGGATAACGATCACCTTAACTTCCCTCCATGCCCTCGGTATGTAGGACCATGCCAGACTCGCTCGGAAAATCCTCTCAAACCAGGGCAGGGAGACTCCAAGGGACTCCAGCAGCAGTGTCGGGATAATTCCGTCGACTTAAATGTGCGGAAAGTTTTCCGGCGTCAGTCCCCCTCTCACCCCCAGGTCAATCAGTCTTTCCAGTGTTTTCAGCAAAAACGATGACAGACAAATAGGCCAAGGCAGGGTGACTCCAAGGGACTTCTGCAGCAGTGCCGGCATAATTTCGTCGACTTAAATGTGTGGAAAGTGCGGACCACCCACACTATCTTCTCCTCATCAACGAAGTCCCTGATGAGGTCGTCTATTAAGGCCACATATGTATTGCGATATCTTGATCTCCGACCTCTTCCTGACCACCTGGGAAACGAGCCTCCATCAAAAGTTCCACAGAAGAAATGTATGGACCGCCCACGTTATGTTCTCCTCGTCGACGATGTCCCTGATGAAGTCGTCCCTTAAGGCCACATATGTTGGTATTGCGATATCTTGATCTCCGACCTCTTCCTGGCCACCTGGGAAACGAGCCTCCATCAAAAGTTCCACCGTCTCCTGCCCAATCTCAGCGTAAGTCCCGTCCTACCTCCTCAGGGAGCTAGGCGTGATGAAATCCTTCGAGAGCACTTTACGCAACCTAGATGCCCTACTATGGCTTTCCAATTCCCCACAAAATTTCGACCAGTAACTTCTCTTCGCCTTCCTCGTCTCCTTCTCGAATTTGCCAGGGGCGTCGCGATACTCCTCCCAGCTCCCCTTCCATTACTCTGCATTGGACATTTTAGATGTTAGTAGTGTAGGACATTTCTCTGGGGCTTTGGTGGCCAAGTTCCTTGTCCCTATTAAATTGTCTCCCAACCCCCCCCCCTCTACACTTTTTTTGGCTTACTGCCATGGTTCACTTTGGGAATTTAACTTGGTCTACTCAATTGTTTTTGCGGGGGGGTTTAGAGCTGGTATTTAACCACACAATGATGGTTACGTTTCATTGAAAGGACTTCTGTGACCCACTCACATAGTGGCCGGGTAGTTGGTTCAAGGCTGGTTGCGTGCAGGGGAAACAGGAATACCAAATGAATTTCCAGGAGAAATTTTAAACTTTTTTTTTTTTTGTATTTTCGGTTATGCGTTATCGATTGCAACAAGGACAGCCAAACGGAAATGAAAACACAGACTCACACTTCAACTACCAGTGGGTTATGTCCGGGGATCATTTAAGTTTGAGAGTGAGGTTGGTAGTTTAAGGATTTGGATTTCCATTATCTTGTGGTCGTAGGTCTGCTGCTGCTGTTGCTGCTTAATTGGCTGGATTTAACAGGTGGCACTTTGCCATTGTGTTGCGAGTAATTTTTGCAGTGGTTTTGTGTGTTTTCATGTGTTTAGCATTTAGCTGGAAATTCCTTTCCTTGCCATTTGCTTCTCCTTTCGTTTGGGCATCTTTATCTGGCTATACGTTGGTGGTTTTTGAAAAACCGCAAAAATGCCATCACAACTTAAGTTTGCAAATATTTCTTGCACAGCATTGTAATTTGTCTAAGGTCCTGTGGTTCTTTTTGGTACTTGTGGTCAATTGCAGCAAGGATAAGAGCAGATCCCATTATCAATGCAGAGGGAGCAAACATAGGGTGTAACGAAATAGGAAAAAATAATGAAAACTAAAAAAAATATACAGTATGGCGGCTCTCAAGGCCTTGGGGTCGAGGATGGTGAGGTCGAGATGCGTGGCAGAATGTTTGGAATCCCTGGATAGGCTCCGGGTCCACGATGTGACGCTGTCATGGGTTCCTGG
The DNA here is from genome assembly GCF_963082655.1 of Stomoxys calcitrans. Lineage (NCBI taxonomy): Eukaryota > Metazoa > Arthropoda > Insecta > Diptera > Muscidae > Stomoxys > Stomoxys calcitrans. The sequence goes on along the minus strand of NC_081555.1, from coordinate 11,343,799 downwards.
ACATGAGGGGATTCCAGGAAATGAGAGGGCAGACGAGTGCGTTAGGAGGGGTTCGTCTGCGCCGGGTGGACCAGTCATCGGTCTTGCCTATGTGCCATTTGTCGCCGTACTGAACACAGTGGAGGGGATGGTCAGGGCGGCGTCGGTGGCGAGGTGGGACTCGATGGATGGTTGCCGGACTGTGAAGGCGCTATGGCCGGTCATCGACTGGAGGAGGACGAGGGAGTTGCTGGCTTTCGATAAGAGGTCGATGAGTACTTTGACAGAGGTCATAATTGGGCACTGTGCCATAGGCCGCATGGCGGCGCGCATGGGGGTACCGCACAATGACTTCTGTAGGAGTTGTCTCGATGAGGATGGGGAGGAGATGGGGATACCGCACAATGACTTCTGTAGGAGTTGTCTCGATGACGATGGGGAAGAGACTATTGAGCACTTGCTGTGTTTCTGTCCTAGTCTGCAGAGACATAGGCTCTCCTTTCTGGAGAGTCATTTCTTCTGTGATCTGGGCTAACCTGGGAACGTACCTTTGGTATTTCTCCTGAGGTTTGTTGAGGGAAGAGGATGGTTCCGACAGGGGCGTGCCACAGGCTACGGCGTAGATAGATCTGTGCTTGCATAGGGACGGGCGGATTTTCACCCCCCGCTCGGGTTTCTCCCCTCCTCCTGCCATTTTCTTTCATTCGTGTATAACCTCTAGTACAAGGTCTCACATTTTCTTTTTTTTCCTCCCTCCCTTCCTCTCTCTAGGGTACCACAATAGGCCAAACTGGCCACCGAATGAACTCACCTTTGGTGGGAGACCCATTCAACCTAACCTAACCTAAAAAATATTATAAATAAAAACAAACAAATAAAGGCGTGCTAAGTTCGGCCGAGCTGAACCTTGGGAACCCACCACCATGGATTCTGTAAAAATATGGGAGCCATATCTATAGACCGATTAAGAGCGTATTTGGCACAGCTTTTGGAAGTCATAACAGAACATAATAACCAAATCGGACAACAATGGCGGCTTGTAAAGGTTCAGGAAGTCAAATCGGGAGATCAGTTTATATGGGAGCTATATCAGTTTATAGACCGATGTGGACCGTACTTGGCACACTTCTTGGAAGTCATAACAGAACACTACACGCAAAATTTCAGCCAAATCAGACAAAAATTGCGGGTTGTAAGGACTGAAGAAGTCAAATCGGGAAATCGGTTTATATAGGAGCTATATCAGTTTATAGACCGATTTGGGCCGTACTTGGCACACTTGTTGGAAGTCATAACAGAACACCACATGCAAAATTTCAGCGAAATCGGACATAAATTACGGCTTCCAGGGGCTCAAGAAATAAAATCGGGAGATCGGTTTATATGGGAGCTACATCAGTTTATAGACCGATTTAGACCGTACTTGGCACAGTTGTTGGAAGTTATAAGAGAACACTATGTGGAAAATTTCAACCAAATCGGATGAAAATTGTGGCTTCCAGGGGCTCCAGAAGTCAAATCGAGAGATCGGTTTATATGGGAGCTATATCAGTTTATAGACCGATTTGGACCGTACTTAGCACACTTCTTGGAAGTCATAACAGAACACCGCGTGCAAAATTTAAGCTAAATCGGACATAAATTACGGCTTCCAGGGGCTCAAGAAGTCAAATCGGGAGATCGGTTTATATGGGAGCTATATCGGGTTATAGTCCGATTCGGGCCGTACTTGGCACACTTGTTGAAAGACATAATAGAACACTACACGCAAAATTTCAGCCAAATCGGACAACAATTGCGGCTTGGAAAGGCTCAAGAAGTCAAATCGGGAGATCGGTTTATATGGGAGCTATATCAGGTTCTTGACCGATTTAGACCGTACTCGGCACAGTTGTTGGAAGTTATAACAGAACACTACACGCAAAATTTCAGCCAAATCGGACAACATTTGCGGCTTGTAAGGGCTCCAGAAGTCAAATCGGGAGATCGGTTTATATGGGAGCTATATCAGTTTATAGACCGATTTGGGCCGTACTCTGCACACTTGTTGGAAGTCGTAACAGAACACTACATGCAAAATTTCAGCCAAATCGGACAACAATTGCGGCTTGTAAGGGCTCCAGAAGTCAAATCGGGAGATCGGTTTATATGGGAGCTATATCAGGTTATTGACCGATTTCGACCGTACTAAGCAGAGTTGTTGGAAGTCGTAGCAGAACACAATTTGCAAAATTTCAGCCAAATCGGACAACATTTGCGGGTAGTAAAGGTTCAAGAAGTCAAATCGGGAGATCGTTTTATATGGGAGCTATATCAGGTTATTGACCGATTTCGACCGTACTAAGCAGAGTTGTTGGAAGTCATTAGTGAACACTATGTGGAAAATTTTAACCAAATCGGACAACAATTGGGGCTTGTAAGGGCTCCAGAAGTCAAATCGGGAGATCGGTTTATATGGGAGCTCTATCAGGTTCCCGCCGGATTTAGATGGTACTTGGTACATTTGTTGGAAGTTATAAGAGAACACTATGCGGAAAATTTCAGCCAAATCGGATAAAAATTGTAGCTTCCAGGGGCTCAAGAAGTCAAATCGGTAGATCGGTTTATATGGGAGCTATATGCAAATCTGAACCGATATGGCCCATTTGCAATCCCCAATGACCTACATTTGTATAAAGTATCTGTGCAAAATTTGAAGCGGTAAGCTTTACGCGTTCGACCGCTATCGTGATTTCGACTGACGAATAGACGGACGGACATGGGTAGTTCGAATCAGAATTTCGAGACGAACTTTTTGGGATCCTAGGTGAATATTTCGAGGTGTTACAAACGGAATGACTAGATTAGTATACCCCCATCCTATGGTGGTGGGTATGAATTTGGATATCAGATTCGTATTCTACCCACAAATACCTTTCATTTGAGTCCCATATTGCCATGGTCGGTAAATATGTCCGATTTAGGGGTGTTTTGGGGCTTGGGGTGGTCCCCCTAGCACTTGGCCCGACAATTGGATATCATATACGTTTTCTTATCCTATATACCTTTCATTTGAGTCCCATATTGTAGGGATTGATCTAAATATATGTTTGGTAGGTTTTAGGGTGGGGCAGCCCCCCTAGGTATCCCATCCGAAATTAGGATACCAAAATTTTATTTTTAGGATACTAAATGAGAGCACACAAAATTTCGCTTAAATCGCACCACCCATCTCCGAGATCTGGCGTTTCTGAAAATTAGGGTAAGGGGGAGGGTCCGCCCCCCCTTCAGATATCAAAAAATGTAGTAACCTTTTTTCACCACGGGGTCATTATGCACCATCTGTGAAAATTTCAAGAAAATCGGTTCAAACAAACAAACAAACCTACAAACAAACACAAATTGATTTTTGTATATATTGGGTTGCCCAAAAAGTAATTGCGGATTTTTTAAAAGAAATTAAATGCATTTTTAATAAAACTTAGAATGAACTTTAATCAAATATACTTTTTTACACTTTTTTTCTAAAGCAAGCTAAAGAAACAGCAGATAACTGACAGAAGAAAGAACGCAATTACAGAGTCACAAGCTGTGAAAAAATTTGTCAACGCCGACTATATGAAAAATCCGCAATTACTTTTTGGGCAACCCAATAAGATAATTTTAAATTTTCATCTCCATACGCACATTCGTTTCGTTCCATCCGTTGTTCTTCTTGCAGCGCTTTTAAATATTTTGAGTGGACCTTGACTATGCGATGGCTTGCTGCTCTTCATGTCTGTCTTTAACTCTCTCTCTCCCTCTCTCTCTCTCTCTCTTTGTCAGCATTCATTTTGTGGTTAAGCATTGTAACGAGATTTCCACACAAAATATTCGTTCAATTGCCGCTGGGGTTTTAAGTCCACCCAAATGTCTGTCTGTCCATTCATCTGTTCGACTCTCTGGCTGTCCTTTGCGGATATTCAAATGCCTGTCTTGATTTTATGTCCCTATTCAACTTTCAATGTACACACACACACACACACACCCACATCGCCTCATACTTGTGTAAATATTTTTTGTTACATCTGTTGTAGAAATGTTCAAATAGTTTGTTTCTCTTTTCTTGTGTTCCGGGGGGTTTTTTTTTTGTTTTTGGCATTGAAGCCAATTTGCAAATTTGTAACATTCTTGTGTTTATAATTAATGAAGGTAATTTATCACAAAAATTACTGAAAAATAAAAGTAACAAATTAAGAGGGATAAAAAGTTTTTTATTCACCAGAAAATATTAAAAAGAGACAACTCTGGCAGGGACTCTGGCAAAAGCAGTCAAGGACCACTTTGATTAATGCAACATTGGAGACAAAAAAAAAAGAGAAAAACAAAAAACAACAGAGAAGAGCATAGTTTTTTTTTATGGTATTGGAAGCAAAGTTTTGTAAACATTTTAAACAAAGAAACTAATAAAAATTAAAAAACACAAAATTTTCTAAAAAACTAAAATTTTAATGAACCGCCCTTCCAAATCAGGTTTTATGTGTACAGTATGACGCTTAAGACCTTGGGTTTCAGAAAGGTATGATCGAGGTTTGTGGCGGATTGTTGGGAATCCTTGAATAGGCTCAGGGGTCTACAATATGACGCTGATATGGGTTACCGGACATGAAAGGATTCCGGGAAATAAAGGAGCGGATGAATGCGCTATGAGGGATTCTTCTTCGCCGGGCGAATCAGTCACGGGGTTTGCCTACGAATCAGTTTGGAACGTAGGCAAACCCCGTGACTGATTCGCCCGGCGAAGAAGAATCCCTCATAGCGCATTCATCCGCTCCTTCATTTCCCGGAATCCTTTCATGTCCGGGAACCCATATCAGCGTCATATTGTAGACCCCTGAACCTTTCTCAAACTCAAGGTCTTAAGCGTCATACTGTACACATAAAACCTGATTTGGAAGGGCGGTGGAATATGGTGGAGAAGATGGCCAGAGCGGAGTCTGTGACGATATGGGACTCAGCGGATTGGTGCCGCACCTCTAAGCCACTTTGGTCTGTCATCAACAGGATAAGGATATCAGCGTCATATTGTAGACCCCTGAGCCTATTCAAAGATTCCCAACAATCCGCCACAAACCTCGATCATACCCTTCTCATACCCAAGGTCTTAATCGTCATACTGTACACATAAAACCTGATTTGGAAGGGCGGTGCAATATGGTGGAGAAGATGGCCAGAGCGGAGTCTGTGACGATATGGGACTCAGCGGATGGGTGCCGCACCTCTAAGGCACTCTGGTCTGTCATCAACAGGAGAAGGACAAAGAAGTTACTGGCGTTCCATAAGAAGTTGCTGAACTCATTGACAGAGGTCATAACAGGACACTGTGTCATAGGCCGCATGTCGGCTCGCATGGGAATACCTACCGCACAATGACTTGTGTAGGAGTTTTATTGATGAGGATGAGCAGGAGACTATCAAACACTTGCTCTGTTCATGTCCGTGTCTGCAGGAAAGCAGGCTCTCCTTTCTCGGTAGGAGGTTCTTCTGCGATCTGGGTGATCTAGTTTATGTACCTCTGGGATGTCTTCTGAGATTAGTGAACGCGAACGGGAAAAAATCCAGCGAAGGGACATACATGCTTGCGTGAAGGATAGGCGCTCTGATTCGCCATTCTTCCTGTTGCTTTTACTCGTGTATAACTTCTGGATATGGTCCGAAGTCTTACAACTTTTTTCTCTTCTCTTTCCTTCTAGGGTATTACAATGGGCCAAAGTGGCTTCCGAGGGAACTCAGTTATGGTGTTGCTTTTATTCGTGTAAAACCTCTGGATATGGTCCGAGGTCTCACATCTTCATTCTCTTCTCTTTCGATTTAGGGTATTACAATGAGTCAAACTGGCCTTCAAGTAAACTCACCTATGGTGGTCAACTCATTCCACCACCTATCGTAACCTAACCTGAAGTTTTGGCAAAATTTTCTATACAAAATTTTCTATATAATAAAAGCGGCGAACCCTCCCCCTTGTCCTAATTTCCAAAAACGCCAGATCTAGGAGATGGGTGCACCAATTTAAAAAAAAAATTTTGTATGCCACTTCATGGTACCCCAAAAACGGGAAATTGCAACGCGAATTTTGGAATTAACTAACATGGGGGGACGCCCTATCCCAAAACCCATCCGAACGGGCATGTTTACCGATTGAGACAATATGGGTATCAAATGAAAGGTATTTAGGAGTAGAATGCGAACTTGGCATAGAAATGGCAGCATAAGTATAGGGGTGGTACCCGACCCCCAAAAGCACCACCAAACAGGACACCTTTACCGCTCTGGGCAAACAGGACACCTTTACCGAACGGGCATGTTTACCGATTGAGACAATATGGGTATCAAATGAAAGGTATTTAGGAGTAGAATGCGAACTTGGCATAGAAATGGCAGCATAAGTATAGGGGTGGTACCCGACCCCCAAAAGCACCACCAAACAGGACACCTTTACCGCTCTGGGCACTATGGGTATAAAATGAAATGTATTAAAATGTAGATTACAAATCTGGCATAACAATTTATTCCTTGGTGTCTGAGGGGCCTCCCCACCCCCTTAAAATCCCCCGCACGGACATGTTTACCGACTGGGACAAAATGGGTACTGAATGAAAGGTATTTTAGAGTAGAGTACGAACTTGGCATACAACATTCGCCCAAAGTTTACGGGGTGGTCACCCACCCCGCAGAAAGCCTCCAACAGGACTCTTTCACCGCTTTAGGCAATATGGGTAATAAATGAAAGGTATTTAAATGTAGAGTACAAATCTGACATACAAATTTATTCCCTGTATACCTGAGGGGCCTCCCCAACCCCAAAACCCATCCGTACGGACATGTTTACCGATTGGGACAATATAGGTATCAATTGAAAGATATTTAAGAGTAGAATACGAACTTGGCATACACATTTCGCCCAAAGTGTTCGGGGGGGTCCTACACACCCAAAAAAACCCCCAACAGAACTCTTTTCACCGCTTCGGGGAATATGGGTATCAAGTGAAAGGCATTTAAGAGTAGAGTACAAATCTGACATAAAAACTTGTTCATTGGTATCTGAGGGTTCTCTGCATCCAACAGCACCTCCAAGTATTTGGAAGTCGTAACAGAACACCACATGCAAAATTTCAATCTAATCAGACAAATATTACGGCTTGTAAGGACCTAAGAAGTCAAAACGGGAGGTCGGTTTATATGGGAGCTATATCAGGTTCTTGGCCGATTTGAACCGTACTTAGTACAGTTTTTGGAAGTCATAAAAAAACACTACATGCTCAATTTCAGCCTAATTGGACAAAAATTCCGGCTTCCAGGTGCTCAAGAAGTCAAATCGGGAGATCGGTTTATATGGGTGCTATAACAGGTTATAGAATGATTTCGACCGCATTTGGCACAGTTGTTGGAAGTCATAACAGAACACCGCATGCAAAATTTCAGCCAAATCGGACAAAAATTGCGACTTGTAAGGGCTCAAGAAGTCAAATCGGGAGATTGGTTTATATGGGAGCTATATCAGGTTATTGACGGATGAAAATTGAGGCTTCCAGGGGCTCAAGAAGTCAAATCGGGAGATCGGTTTATATGGGAGCTATATCAGATTATAGACCGATTTGAACCGTACTTGGCACAATTGTTGGAAGTCATAACAAAATACTATGTCCAAAATTTGAGCTAAATCGGATGAAAATTGAGGCTTCCAGGGGGTCAATAAGTCAAATCGGGAAATCGGTTTGTGTGGGAGCTATATCAGGTTCTTGACGGATTTGGATCGTACTTGACGCAGTTGTTGGAAGTTATAACGGAACACCTCATGCTCAATTTTAGCTAAATCGGATGAAAATTAAGGCTTCCAGGGGCTCAAGATGTCAAATCGGGAAATCGGTTTATATGGGAGCTATATCAGATTATAGACCGATTTGGACCGTACTTCATACAGTTGTTGGAAGTCATAACAGAACACCATGTGCAAAATTTCAGCCAAATCGAATGAAAATTGAGGCTTCCAGGGGCTCAAGAAGTCAAATCGGGAGATCGGTTTATATGGGAGCTATATCAGTTTCTTGACGGATTTGGACCGTACTTCATACAGTTGTTGGAAGTCATAACAGAACGCCATGTGCGAAATTTCAGCCAAATTGGATGAAAATTGAGGCTTTCAGGGGCTCAAGAAGTCAAATCGGGAGATCGGTTTGTGTGGGAGCTATATCAGGTTGTTGACTGATTTGGACCGTACTTGACACAGTTGTTGGAAGTCATAACGGAACACCTCATGCTCAATTTCAGCTAAATCGGATGAAAATTAGGGCTTCCAGGGGCTCAAGAAGTCAAATCGGGAGATAGGTTTATATGGGAGCTATATCAGATTATAGACCGATTTGAACCGTACTTGGCACAATTGTTGGAAGTCATAACGGAACACCTCATGCTCAATTTCAGCTAAATCGGATGAAAATAAGGCTTCTAGGGGCTCAAGAAGTCAAATCGGGAGATAGGTTTATATGGGAGCTATATCAGGCTATAGACCGATTTGGGCCGTACTTGACACAGTTGTTGAAAGTCGTAACAGAACGCCATGTGCAAAATTTCAGCCAAATTGGATGAAAATTGAGGCTTCCAGGGGCTCAATAAGTCAAATCGGGAAATCGGTTTGTGTGGGAGCTATATCAGGTTCTTGACGGATTTGGACCGTACTTGTCGCAGTTGTTGGAAGTCATAACAGAAAGCCATGTGCAAAATTTCAGCCAAATCGGATGAAAATTGAGGCTTCCATGGAATCAAGAAGTCAAATCAGGAGATCGGTTTATATGGGAGCTATATCAGGTTATAGACCGATTTGAACCGTACTTGACACAGTTGTTAGAAATCATAGCAAAACACGTTGTGCAAAATTTCAGCCCAATCGGATGAAAATTGAGGCTTCCAGGAGCTCAAGAAGTCAAATCGGGAGATCGGGTTGTGTGGGAGCTATATCAGGTTCTTGACTGATTTGGACCGTATTTGGCACAGTTGTTGGAAGTCATAACGGAACACCTCATGCTCAATTTCAGCCAAATCGGATGAAAATTGAGGCTTCCAGGGGCTCAAGAAGTCAAATCGGGAAATCGGTTTATATGGGAGCTATATCAGATTATAGACCGATTTGGACCGTACTTGGCACAATTATTGAAAGTCGTAACAGAACACTACATGCAAAATTTCAGCCAAATCGGACAAAAATTGAGGCTTGTAAGGGCTTAAGAAGTCAAATCGGGAGATCGGTTTATATGGGAGCTACATCAGGTTCTTGACGGATTTGGACCGTACTTGAAACAATTGTTGGATGACATAACAGAACACCATGTACAAAATTTCAGCCAAATCGGAAAAAACTTGCGGTTTCCAGGGGCTCAAGAAGTTATATCGGGAGATCGGTTTAATTGGGAGCTATGTCTAAATCTGATCCGATATGACCCATTTGCAATCCCCAACGATCTACATCGATATTAAATATCTGTGCAAAATTTCAAGCGGCTAGCTTTACGTGTTCGACCGCTTTAGTGATTTCGACACACGGGCGGACGGACGGACAGACATGGCTAGTTCGAATCAAAATTTCGAGACGATCAAGAATGTTTATATTTTATGGGGTCCTAGATCAACATTTCGAGGTGTTACAAACGGAATGACTAGATTAGTATACCCCCATCCTATAGTGGTGGGTATAAAAAATTTTTTATATAAAAAAATGAATTTCTGTTTCTTTGTTTGTCGCTTTGTTTGTTTGTGTGTTTCGTGTAGACTCAAAAACGGCTGATCCAATTTTCTTGATGGTGCCTTGTGGACCCGTGATGAAAATAGGGTACTTCATTTGTTGTTATCTGAAGGGGGGCGGGACCCTCCCCCTTACCCTAATTTTCAGAAATGCCAGATTCTAGAGATGTTAATGCGATTTAAGTGAAATTTTTTGTGCTCTCTTATAGTAACCTCAAAACAAAAAATTTGGCTTCCAAATTTCGGATGGGGCACCTAGGGGGGACGCCCCCCAAAACCTACCAAATATATGTATATAGACCAATCACTACAATATGGGACTCAAATGAAAGGTATTTAGGATTAGAAAACGTATCTGATATCCAACAGTCGGACCAAGTGTTTGGAGGCCCTCCCCAACCCCCAAAATACCCCTAAATCGGACATATATACCCACCATGGTAATATGGGACTCAAATGAAAGGTATTTGCGGGTAGATTACCAATCTCATATCCAAATGTGGGACCAAGTTTCGGGGAGTGCACCCCAATCCCAAAACACCCCTAAATCGGACATATTGGGTTGCCCAAAAAGTAATTGCGGATTTTTCATATAGCCGACGTTGACAACTTTTTTCACAGCTTGTGACTCTGTTATTGCATTCTTTCTTCGGTCAGTTATCAGCTGTTACTTTTAGCTTGCTTTAGAAAAAGAGTGTAAAAGAAGTATATTCGATTAAAGTTCATTCTAAGTTTTATAAAAAATGCATTTACTTTCTTTTAAAAAATCCGCAATTACTTTTTGGGCAACCCAATATTTACCTACCATGACAATATGGGACTCAAATGAAAGGTATTTGTGGGTAGAATATGAATCGGATGTCCAAATGTGGGACCAAGTTTCCCCTTCCCCAAAAAAACTTAACAAACAGGACTTATTTATTGACCAATATGGGGCTCAAATGAAAGATATTTGAATCAAGAATACTAATCTGATTTCCAAATATGGGACCAAGTGTTTGGGGGGCCGCCCCTCCCCAAAAACATCCCCCCAAGGCGGACAAATTTACAACCATAGCAATATGGGTCTCAAATGAAAGATCTTTGAGAGTAGAGCACGAATCTGGTATCAAAGGTCTTAACACAACTCACTATCCCAAATTTCATCAAAAAAAGTGTTTAATTTCAGAGAAATAGGTTAATAAATACGTCTTTTATTGAAATTTTTAACTCCCGAATAGCCTTCTACAGCCTCTAGAAGGCAAGATTTTTGCTGGGCCACTTAGAAATTTGGTATATAAAGTACAACTATGCCCTTCAACTAAGTTCGTAGCGGCCGTACTTAGCACATTTTCCAAATATGAGACCAAGTGTTTGGGGGTCCGCCCCTCCCCAAAAACACCCCCCAAAGAGGACAAATTTACAACCATAGCAATATGGGGCTCAAATAAAAGGTATTTGAGTCTAGAATACTAATCTGATTTCCAAATATAGAACCAAGTGTTTGTGGGCCAGTCCCTCCTTAAAAACACCCCCCAAAGAGGTAAAATTTACAACCATAGCAATATGGGGCTCAAATTAAAGATCTTTGAGAGTATGGCACGAATCTGGTATCAAAGGTCTTAACACAACTCACTATCCCAAATTTCATCAAAAAAAGTGGCTAATTTCAGAGAAATCGGTTAATTAATACGTCTTTTATCGAAATTTTTAACTCCCGAATAGCCTTCTACAGCCTTTAGAAGCTAAGATTTTTGCCCCTTAGAAATTTGGTATATAAACTACAACTATGCCCTTCAACTAAGTTCGTCGCGGCCGTACTTAGCACATTTTTACTGGCTTCTTTCAAAAAAGGGGTGTATTATTGGCTGATAAGCCTCCGACGCCTATCTCCACCTCTAAACGCTCACACAAATTTTCAATCATGAAAGAAAAGACTCTTTGTAGGCAAATTCATTTGATTGTCAGCCATGCGTATGGCATTGCCATCATTATGAGTCATTAATCAATTGAGTCTTGTATACAAAACTTGTGTGTGAATGAAACAAAAAAAAAAAAAAAAAACGTTTGAGACTAACAGTAAGATTGCAATACCATAGGGCCTGGACCAACACCAACACCAATACTTGTGGCATACATGTGACACATGCAATGCATAGGGATTGCTATGGGATAATGGTTGAAAAGCCGGCTGGCTGGCTGGCTGGCTGAATGGGCGTATGGGTTACATGAGACCATGATGTGTGTGTGCTGTTGATGGCATTGTCATGTGGTGGGACTATGTTTATAATCCCCAATGTATTTCTATAAACCAATTTACTTATATTCATAGATCCAAAAGCTTTGTCATTTGCATATATGAGACAACATCATTATCATCATCATCATTATCATCATCATCACCATTTACATATAAATCTATGATTAATTAATACAGTTTAACCTTTCCCATTTAGCTTGGTTTGGCCTGGCATAGCCACTCTTTGACATCAAATGTGAAATTTTGTTTAGAGATTAAATGATTTTGTCTTAGAATAAGTGCCTTGAAAAATTATTATGGCTTAATCAAGTAATCTTGTTGTTTGAGCCCTAGATATCTCTTGGAACCCCTTTGACAAAAATATTAAATCGTTAATGTGTTTACATACACATCAACGGTCAACTTATTAAGCGAACGACCCTTTTGGGTTCTAAGTCTAGGGTCACAACTGAACTGACCCACATTTTTAAAAATCTTTAAGACCAATACCAAAGCTGGTAATCCCTTAAGGCAGGCATGCCGCACTTCCTACATGGGATTTGGCTACTAGTTGGTCGGTCACAAGCTTATGTTAAATGATTTACATAATTAATACATAATTATGAGGTCTTAGTCTAGACCTTGTTCCTTTGAATTTGGGTATATTTTTGTTTAAAAAAAAATTATTTAATTTGCATATGAAACACAGCAAATTACCAAAGAACGAAGTGGCTGATGAAAAAGGGAATGGAAAATGGAAGATATGAGCATAGGTTAGCAAACGAGAGCCAAGCGATGAAACGCAGCAAATTACAAAGGAACGAAGTGGCTGATGAAAAGGGGAATGGAAGATATGAGCATAGGCTAGCAAACGACAGCCAAGCGATTGTCCCTATAGAGGTTAGATGGCCATAAACATTATATTTGACATTCAATATCCATGACAAGTATGAAGCGAATCGGTCCATAAACTTTTGTAGGTACCATCTAAACCATTCTCCCGAATATAACTCTTGAGCCGCTAGAGGGCGCTATTATTATCGGATCTATCTGAAATTTGGAACAAAGACTTTTGTTAAGACTTCTCACATCCATGCTAAGGAGAATGTTAAACGGCCATCAAGGCCGCTACCGTAGCGCAGAGGTTAGCATGTCCGCCTATGACGCTGAACGCCTGGGTTCGAATCCTGGCGAGACCATCAGAAAAAATTTTCATCGGTGGTTTTCCCCCCCTAATGCTGGCAACATTTGTGAGGTACTATGCCATGTAAAACTTCTCTCCAAAGAGGTGTCGCACTGCGGCACGCCGTTCGGACTCGGCTATCAAAAGGAGGCCCCTTGTCATTGAGCTTAAACTTGAAACGGACTGCACTCATTGATAGGTGAGAAGTTTGCCCCTGTTCCTTAGTGGAATGTTCATGGGCAAAATTTGCAAATTTGCAAGCGGCCATCAAACTGATAAACCTGCCATGCAAAATTTTCTCTTAGTTTTTTGTGTTTTTGCCGCTAGAGGGCGCCATTTTCATTCGATTTGTCTGACATTTAGCACAATACCAAGCACTATACATTATTTCATACATTTTTATACCCTCCACCATAAGATGGGGGGTATACTAATTTCGTCATTCTGATTGTAACTACTCGAAATATTCGTCTTAGACCCCATAAAGTATATAAAGGGTGATTTTTTTGAGGTTAGGATTTTCATGCATTAGTATTTGACAGATCACGTGGGATTTCAGACATGGTGTCAAAGAGAAAGATGCTCAGTATGCTTTGACATTTCATCATGAATAGACTTACTAACGAGCAACGCTTGCAAATCATTGAATTTTATTACCAAAATCAGTGTTCGGTTCGAAATGTGTTCATTCACCGTAACGTTGCGTCCAACAGCATTTTTGAAAAAATACGGTCCAATGATTCCACCAGCGTACAAACCACACCAAACAGTGCATTTTTCGGGATGCATGGGCAGTTCTTGAACGGCTTCTGGTTGCTCTTCACTCCAAATGCGGCAATTTTGCTTATTTACGTAGCCATTCAACCAGAAATGAGCCTCATCGCTGAACAAAATTTGTCAAAATTTGAACACATTTCGAACCGAACACTGATTTTGGTAATAAAATTCAATGATTTGCAAGCGTTGCTCGTTAGTAAGTCTATTCATGATGAAATGTCAAAGCATACTGAGCATCTTTCTCTTTGACACCATGTCTGAAATCCCACGTGATCTGTCAAATACTAATGCATGAAAATCCTAACCTCAAAAAAATCACCCTTTATATTCTTGATCGTCGTGAAATTTTATGTCGATCTAGCCATGTCCGTCCGTCTGTCCGTCCGTAACTTCCGAAGGAGTAAAGCTAGCCGCTTGAAATTTTGCACAAATACTTCTTATTAGTGTAGGTCGATTGGTATTGTAAATGGGCCATATCGGTCCATGTTTTGATATAGCTGCCATATAAACCGATCATGGGTCTTGACTTCTTGAGCCGCTAGAGGGCGTAATTCCGATCCGATTTAGCTGAAATTTTGCATGAAGTGTTTTGACATGACTTTCTGCAACTATGCAATGTATGGTTCAAATCGGTTCATAACCTGATAAAGCTGCCATATAAACCGATCATGGGTCTTGACTTCTTGAGCCTCTAGAGGGCGCTATTCTCATCCGATTTGGATGAAATTTTGCAAGAAGTGTTTCATTATGACTTACAACAACTATGCCTAGTATGGTTCAAATCGGTCCATAATCTGAAATAGCTGCCATATAAACCGATCTGTGATCTTGACTTCTTGAGCCGCTAGAGGGCGCAATTCTCATCTAATTTGGCTGAAATTTTGCAAGAAGTGTTTTGTTATGACTTTCTACAACTATGCAATGTATGGTTTAAATCGGTTTATAATCTAATATAGCTGCCATATAAACCGATCATGGGTCTTGACTTCTTGAGCCTCTAGAGGGCGCTATTCTCATCCGATTTGGATGAAATTTTGCAAGAAGTGTTTCATTATGACTTACAACAACTATGCCTAGTATGGTTCAAATCGGTCCATAATCTGAAATAGCTGCCATATAAACCGATCTGTGATCTTGACTTCTTGAGCCGCTAGAGGGCGCAATTCTCATCTAATTTGGCTGAAATTTTGCAAGAAGTGTTTTGTTATGACTTACAACAACTGTGCTAAGTATGGTTCAAATCGGTTTATAACTTAATATAGCTGCCATATAAACCGATCTGGGATCTTGACTTCTTGAGCCTCTAGAGGGCGCTATTCTCATCCGATTTGGATGAAATTTTGCAAGAAGTGTTTCATTATGACTTACAACAACTGTGCTAAGTATGGTTCAAATCGGTCCATAATCTGAAATAACTGCCATATAAACCGATCTGTGATCTTGACTTCTTGAGCCGCTAGAGGGCGCAATTCTCATCCGATTTGGCTGAAATTTTGCAAGAAGTGTTTTGTTATGACTTACAGAAACTATGCAATGTATGGTTCAAATCGGTCGATAACCTAATATAGCTGCCATATAAACCGATCATGGGTCTTGACTTCTTGAGCCGCTAGAGGGCGCAATTCTCATCCGATTTGGCTGAAATTTTGCAAGAAGTGTTTTGTTATGATTTAAACAACTATGCCCAGTATGGTTCAAATCGGTCCATAATCTGAAATAGCTGCCATATAAACTGATCTGGGATCTTGATTTCTTAAGCCTCAATCTGACTATTACTTGATATATCTCCAACAGCACAACAATTCTTTTCCTTTTTTCCCTGTTTGCTAAAAAAGAGAAACCGCGCAATGAACTCGACGAATGCGATCCATGGTGGAGGGTATAGCACGCTTAGCACGCTCTTGTTTTTTATTTGACAAATTAAAAATAAAATTAAATTTTTTTAAAAAAATTTTTTTTAGAATAAAAAATTTGAATAAAGACTTTTGTTACGACTTTCCATGTCATGATGCAAAACGGTTCACAATCTATTATGGCTTACGTTTAAACTTATATCCCCAGTATGCCTTAGGCGCCGCTAGAGGGCGTTGTTCTTATTCAATTTATCTGAAAAATGGCACTGCAAGCGCATTTATTGACCACTCTTCTCAAAATTTTGTACAATGCTTTCCGCAACGAAATCCACACTGTCTATAAAGTTCAGTCGAAATCGGTTCAGATTTAGATAAACAATAGCTTCCAAATAAATGTTCGTCCGATTTTGAGTAATATTACAAAAAAGTGTTAACTTGTTAACATTTTCTCTCGAAATTTGGTAGGAGGGATTTTCTCTTCTCTCTCAACATTACTGGTGAATATCGTGGAAATCGGTTCAGATTTAGATGTAGCTCTCATATATATATATATATCGCCCGATTTTCACTACTAGAGCCACTGCCAGCGCAGTTTTTCCTCGATGCCTATCACAATATCTATGAAGTTTGGTCAAAATCGCTACAGATTTAGATGAAGTTCCCATATATATGTTCGTCCGATTTCTGGTAATTTATAATAACGTCGTCCTTTGTCAACCGTATTTACTACAGTTTGAACATATTTGCTTGAAATTTGATACGGATTATTTAATAACCCACCGGAAGACATCCGCCAAAGTCCATCAAAATTGGTTCAGAATTAGATGTAGCTCCCACTTTGTACTTATAGGGTATGTATAGGGTGTCGACACCGCCCGACTTTTGCTCTTTCTTACTGGTTTTATTTTATTAATTTTTTTTGGTTTTCCTAATTTTCTTTAAATTTTTGTGATACATTTTTTATTATTTTTTCTAATTTTCTCAATTTAATTTTATATATTTTACATATTTTTTTTATTTTATAAAAATATCTTTAGTTTTTATTTAATTTAAAAGTTTTTCCAATTTCTCTTTTTTTCCTTTTGATCACACTGTGAACTTAGTTTAGTAGGTTTAAACACTGAGCAACTTCAAATATTAAAGAGAATAGTTTTAAGAAATATTTCAAGAGATTAGCTTCTCTTATCTCAAAGAGTTGATGTGTATATAAACTCTAAGAGCATGATCAAAATGTTACAGTAACACCAGTTAGTGAAACAGGTAGAAAATGAAAGAGTTGAAGCTACCATTAATACAAAGTTCAATATAAAGAGAGCAATATATTGTCTACTCTCCCTCTCAGCGCTTTTATGGGTTCTGTAGTGTGGGGCCGCGGGGAGAATAGAAAAACACATGCCTATGCTTTGGCATTCTTTAGATAAACTACACGTTGGGGTTTTAGTTGTTGTTATTGTTGTTGTTGTAGTGAATAAAATGACCTCTCTGATGTTTATGGCATGTGGGTTGGGTAGTGGGGGGAGGAGATAAAAATGCATGCGTGTTGTTCAGTGTGTGTGTGTGTGTTGTTGTTGTTGTACACCACATTCGAAGAACGATACACTGAAAAGCAGATAATGAACATTAAGATCAAATGTAAACAGAAAACCCCCCAAACAATGGTAGATAAAATACAGCTCTTAAGGCAAACGTAAATATTGGCTAATTAACAAGTGTTCGCTTAAGCCCCACTAACAGCAACAGCCAAACAAGAGAACTACAAATGAAAGCAAATTGAATGCTAAAGATAAACACAAAACAGAATTGATTAGACCCACTTGGGTTTTGTTGGTATCCACATGCACAAGCACCCAGTAAGACACGGCAAACAATTACGTTTATGAATGCTCTGCTGCTGCAGAGCTCTGGAGAATGGGGCAGAGGGGCTAATTGTTTTCCAAATCTCAAAACAAAAACAAAAACAAAAAAACTTTAGAGCTGATGAAGAGAAGAGCAAAGAGTTACGTTGATGAAGAGGGCAAATGTTTAAAACAAAACTGGCGATAAGCAGCTAACATGAATACAACACTGATGCATGGATGGATGGGGGGACGGAGAGGTAGTAAGACAGACAGGTTCTCCACAACGAGAAAACTCACAACAACAACAACAACAACGTCAGCAGCAAGAGTAAAAAACAGGCAGTCAGCCAACCAAGCAACAAACCGCAACGGGCCAGACACATACCCATTGACGAGTTTGGCGTTTAGTCTTTGGCTACAGCAGCTCAGGCCCTGAACGCGTTTTTTACACGTTACTCTCCACACAAGCTCTACTTGGGAAACGCGCGCGTGTTTTATATAAAAAAAAATAATAATAATAATAATGGCTTGGGCCATAAAAATTATTAGGAAAAAAAATTTAATTTATTAAAAAAAAAATTCTAGCCTTGGTTTAGAAAGAATTGTTTTTGGTGTTTTTGCAAACGGTAGTGTATATACCTTAATTTTATGGCTTTGTGCTTCATTTCTGTTGTTGCTTCTCGTTGTTTTTGGTTGAAATACCATGGAGTCTATTCTACCAAATACGGGTTTTTTCTCTGTGCTTTCTTGCTGTCGATACAACGATGTATATACCACCACACAGCCTTTATAGTGCCAGCAAACGCGCATGCGCGACCTGTTTTTTTTTTTTTTTTTGGTTACAGAAAAATCAAACATATCCATATATCGTATATGATATATGTATAAGTAAATATTTACACATACAGTGAGGAAGTGAACAAAAATATCTAAAATCAACAACAACAACAACAAAAGAGAATCAAACATACATACTTTTTGTAAGTATGTATGTCATTGCGGGAATAAAAGTGTTTAGAAATTTCTTAAAAAAAGAAAATTTTTCAAGAAAATGTGTGATATCTGAGAAAAGTTTATTTTTTTTTGCTAATAATGCCTTAATAATCAATTAATTAATTAAGTGGAAGAGCAGCAAAAAAAATATGTGCCACTTCTCTTTGTGGTATAAGGTTAAGCAAAAGAAATCAATACGAAACCAGGTTAAACTACAGTGAGAAATATAATTGTGTTTGCAAAAAAAAAAAAAAGATGTGGAAAAAAGCCAATGAAAGAAATAAACAATAAAACAAAGAAAAAAAATTTTCCCCACGAGTTGTGTAGAAGAAAAAAAATTATACAATTAACAAGTTGTTTTATTTTTTTATAACAAAATCAGGAAAATAAATCAAATTTAAAAAAAAAAAATACCAAAAACATTTAAAAACGCTAAATTCGGCTGGGCCGAATTTTGGAAACCCACCACCATGGATTCTGATAAAATTTATACTTTTGGAAACCCACCACCATGGATTCTGATAAAATTTATACAAAATAAATCTAGTTGAACGGCATTATTTTATTCTACATTCCAAACTTCTGTCAAAAAGTTTAAGCTTCTAGGAACCGAATAAGGATGATCCGGAAACCGGTTTATATGGGAGCTATATCAGGTTATAGAACGATTTGGATCATATTTGGCACAGTTTTTGAAAGTCGTAACAAAACACCACATGCAAAATTTCAGCCAAATCGTGCAAAAATTGCGGCTTGTAAGGGCTCAAGAAGTCAAATCGGGAAATCGGTTTATATGGGAGCTATATCAGATTATAGACCGATCGGGACCGTACTTGGCACAATTGTTGGACGTCGTAATAAAACACCTTGTTCAAAATTTCAGCTAAATCGGATGAAAATTAAAGCTTCCAGGGGTTCAAGAAGTCAAATCGGGTGATCGGTTTATATGGTAGCTATATCAGGTTATAGACCGATTCGAACCGTACTAGACACAGTTGTTGGAAGTCATAACAGAACACCACATCCAAAGTTTCAGTCAAATCGGACAAATATTGCGGCTTGAAAGGGCTCAAGAAGTCAAATCGGGAGATCGGTTTATATGGGAGCTATATCAGGTTATAGACCGATTTGATCCGTACTTGACACAGTTGTTGGAAGTCATAACAGAACACCACATGCAAAATTTCAGCCAAATCGTACAAAAATTGCGGCTTGTAAGGGCTCCAGAAGTCAAATCGGGAGATCGGTTTATATGGGAGCTATATCAGATTATAGACCGATCGGGACCGTATTTGGCACTGTTGTTGGAAGTCGTAACAGAACACCGCATGCAAAATTTCAGCCAAATCGGACAAATATTGCGGCTTGCAAGGGCTCAAGAAGTCAAATCGGGAGATCGGTTTATATGGTAGCTATATCAGGTTATAGACCGATTTGAACCGTACATGACACAGTTGTTAGAAGTCATAACAGAACACCACATGCAAAATTTCAGCCAAATCGGTCAAATATTGCGGCTTGTAAGGGTTAAAAAAGTCAAATCGGGAGATCGGTTTATATGGTAGCTATATCAGGTTATAGACCGATCGGGACCGTACTTGGCACAGTTGTTGGAAGTCATAACAAAACACTATATGCTCAATTTCAGCTATATCGGACAAAAATTGCGGCTTGCAAGGGCTCAAGAAGTCAAATCGGGTGATCGGTTTATATGGGAGCTATATCAGGTTATGAACTGATTTAGACCGTATTTCGCACTGTTGTTGGAAGTCGTAACAGCATGCAAAATTTCCCTCTGCCTTGTGAAAGGTTACCAAAACTACCTTTTGCCGAAGAAAAAGGTACTAAAATTACAATTTACCTTGGAAAAAATGTGCTAAAAGTACCCTTTTCCTTGAAAAAATGTACTAAAAGTACCGTTTTCCTTGGAAAAGGGTACTAAAATTACCCTTTCCCTGTATATAGTGTATTAAAACTACCCTTTGTCTTGGGTACTAAAACTACCCTTTGCCTCGGGAAAGGGTACCAAAACTCCCCTTTTCCTTAGATACTAAAATGTACTAAAATTACACTTTTCCTTAGGGAAAAGTACTACAACTAAACTTTTTCACGGGAAGGGTACAAAAACTACCCTTTTCCGTGGGACTAAAACTACCCTTTCGCTAGGAAAGAGTATTCAAACTTCACCTTCCCTTAGGAAATGGTACTAAAACTACCCTTTTCCGTGGGACTAAAACTATCCTTGCGCTAGGAAAGAGTATTCAAACTTCACCTTCCCTTAGGAAATGGTACTAAAACTACCCTTTCCCTTGCAATAGGGTGATGGATCTACCCTTTGCCTGGAAAGGGGTACTAAAACTAACCCTTCGTCTATGAATGGGTACTTAAACTAAGCTTCCGCCAAGGAAATGGTACTTAAACTACCTTTTCGCCTGGAAAGGGGTACTCAAAACTGCCCCTTCGCCTGGGAAACGGTACTAAAACTAGGCTTCCGCCAAGAAAAGGGTACTTTTCGCCTGGGAAACGGTACTAAAACTACCCTTTCGCCTGGGAAACGGTACTAAAACTACCCTTTCCCTTGTAATAGGGTAGTAAAACTACCCTTTCGTCTGTGAAAGGGTACTAAAACTAACCTTGTCCTTGGGAAAGGGTACTAAATCCACCCTTTCCCTTGTAAAATGTTTCTCAAATTACCCTTACCCTTGTAAAAGGGTTTTTAAACCACCCTTTTCCTTAAGAATGGGTAGTCAAATCAACCTTTCCCTAGGGAAAGTTTACTAAAACTACACTTTCCCTTGGAAAAGGGTACTAAAACTAACCTAGACCTTGGGAAAGGGTACTAAAACTACCCTAACCCTTGGGAAAGGGGACTAAAACTCCCATTTCCTTTGGGAAAGGGGACTAAAACTACACTTTTCCTTTGGAAAAGGTACTAGAATTACAGTAAAACTACCCTTTTCTTTGGAAAAGGGTACTTAAACTGCCCTTGCCCTTGGGAAAGCGTACTAAACCTACTCTTTCCTTTTGGAAAGAGTACTCAAACTACCCTTACCGTTGGGAAAGGGGACTAAAACTTCATTTTTTCACTTTGGGAAGATGTACTAAAGCTACTCTTTCCATTGGGAAAGGGTACTAAAACTACCCTTTAGCTTGGAAAAGGGTACAAAAACTACCCTTTAGCTTGGAAAAGGGTACAAAAACTACCCTTTCCATTGGAAAAGGGTACTTAACTACCCTTGCCCTTGGGAAAAGAACTAAAACTACCATTTCCCTTGAAAAAGGGTACTTAACTACCCTTGCCCTTGGGAAAAGAACTAAAACTACCATTTCCCTTGAAAAAGGGTACAAAAACTACCCTTTAGCTTGGAAAAGGGTACAAAAACTACCCTTTAGCTTGGAAAAGGGTACTTAAACTACCCTTGCCCTTGGGAAAGGGTACTTCAACTACCCTTGCCCTTGGGCAAGGGTACCATCTCTACACTTTCCCATGGAAAAGGGTACTGAAACTACCCTTTCCCTTGGGAAATGGTACTACAATTACACTTTTCCTTGGGAAAAGGTACTAGTACTACAATTTTCTTTAGGAAAGGGTACTAAAACTACCCTTTCCCTTGGAAAAGGGTACTTTAACCGCACTTCCCTTGGGACAGGGTACTAAAACTACTCTTTCCCTTTGGAAAAAGTACTAAAACTACCCTTACCGTTAGGAAAAGGTATTACAACTACACTTTCCCTTGGGAAAGGGTACTAAAACTACACTTTCCCTTGGAAATGGGTACTAAAACTACCCTTGTCTTGAGAAAAGAACTAAAACTACCATTTCCTTTGGAAAAATGTGCTAAAACTACCCTTGCCCTTGGTAAAGAATATTTTAACTACCCTTTCCCTTGGAAAAGGGTACTTAAACTACCCTTTCCCTTGGAAAAGGGTATTTAAACTACCCTTGCCCTTGGGAAAGGGTACTTCAACTACCCTTGCCTTTGGGAAAGGGTACTAAAACTACCCTTGCCCTTGGGAAAGAATATTTAAACTACCCTTTCCTTGGGAAAGGGTACAAAAACTACCCTTTAGCTTGGAAAAGGGTACAAAACTACCCATTCCCTTGGAAAAGGGTACAAAAACTACCCTTTCCCTTGGAAAAGGGTACTTAAACTACCCTTTCTCTTGGAAAAGGGTACTTAAACTACCCTTTCCCTTGAAAAAGGGTACTTAAACTAACCTTGCCCTTGGGAAAGGGTACTTCAACTACCCTTGCCCTTGGGAAAGGGTACTAAAACTACCCTTGCCCTTGGGAAAAGGTATTACAACTACACTTTTTCTTGGGAAAGGGTACTAAAACTACCCTTTTCCGTGGAAAGGGGTACTAAAGCTGCTCTTTCTATTGGGAAAGGATACTAAAACTGCACTTTCCCTTGGAAAAGGGTACTAAAACTACCCTTGCCTCGGGAAAAGAACTAAAACTACCATTTCCCATGGAAAAGGGTACTTAAACTACCCTTGCCCTAGGAAAGGGGAGTATTCAAACTACCCTTTCCCTTGGGAAAGGGTATTAAAACTACACTATCCCATGGGAAAGGGTATTTAAACTACCCTTACCCTTGGGAAAGGATACTAAAACTACCCTTTCCATTGGGAAAGGGGACTAACACTACCACTTTCCTTGGGAAAGGGTACTAAAACCACCCTTGCCCTTGGGAATGGATTCTCAAACTAACACTACCACTTTCCTTGGGAAAGGGTATTAAAACCACCCTTTCCCTTGGGAAAGGGTACTAAAACCACCCTTTCCCTTAGGAAAGTATTCTCAAACTACCCCTTCCCTTGGGAAAAGGTACTAAAACTACACTTTCCCTTGGAAAAGGATACTAAAACTACACTTTCCCTTAGAAATGCGTACTAAAACTACCTTTTCCCTTGGGAAAGCATACTTAAACTAGCCTCTTCCTTTGGAAAGTGTACTAAAACTACACTTTTTTTGGGAAAGGGTACTAAAACTACCCTTTCCCTTGGAAAAGGGTACTAAAACTACCCTTGCCCTAGGGAAAGAGTATTCAAACTACCCTTTCCCTTGGGAAAGGGTATTAAAACTACACTTTCCCATGGGAAAGGGTATTTAAACTATCCTTTCCCATGGGAAAGGGTATTTAAACTACCCTTACCCTTTGGAAATGACACTAAAACTACCTTTTCCATTGGGAAAGGGTACTAGAACCACCCTTTCCCTTGGGAAAGGGTACTAAAACCACCCTTTTCCTTGGGAAAGGATTCTCAAACTACCACTTCTCTTGGGAAAAGGTACTAAAACAACACTTTCCCTTGGAAAAGGATACTAAAACTACACTTTCCCTTAGAAATGCGTACTAAAACTACCTTTTCCCTTGGGAAAGCATACTTAAACTAGCCTCTTCCTTTGGAAAGTGTACTAAAACTACACTTTTTCTTGGAAAAGGGTACTCAAACCACCCTTTCCCCTGGGAAAGGGTACTAAAACTACCCTTTCCCTTGGGAAAGGGTACTAATACTACCCTTTCCCTTGGGAAGGGTACTAAAACTACCCTTTCCCTTGGGAAAGGGTACTAAAACTACCCTTTCCCTTGGAAAAGGGTACTAAAACTACCCTTGCCTTGGGAAAAAGTATTATAACTACCCTTTTCCTTAGAAACGGGTACTAAATCTACCCTTTCCCTTAGAAAAGGGTACTAAAGCTACCCTTTTACTTGGGAAAGGGTACTAAAACTACCCTTTCCCTTGGGAAAAGGTACTGAAACTTCACTTCCCTCGGAAAGAGGTACTAAAACTTCCCTTTCCCTTTAAAAAGGGTATTAAAACTACCCTTTCCCTTGGAAAAGGGTATTAAAACTACCCTTCTTCTTGGAAAAGAGTATAAAGACTACCCTTTCCTTTGAAAAAAAGGAAAAGGGTATTCAAATTACCCTTTTTCTTAGAAAGGGGTGTTTAAACTACTCTTTTCTTGGAAAAGGGGTATTAAAATTACCCCTTCCCTTGTAAAAGGGTATTAAAACCTCCTTTCTTTTGTAAAAGGGTAGTAAAACTACCCCTTTGGTCTCTTTTTTCCTTGGAAAATTTATTTACACTACCATTTCTAAAGTTACTAAACTACTCGGTACTAAAAATACTCTTTCCCGTGGAAAGGGATACTAAATTTACTCCTTCTTTTGTGAAGGTTAAAATGTTTTGCAACCTAGATATTTGTCATAAATATGTTCCACTCGATTTGCCATAGCATGCTCAATCTGAACAATCTTATTGGTTGATATGCGTTTTGAATGATTCACTAGACGTTAAATATTCGGGAATCAGTTTTAGATATTTATGGGGGGGGGAGATTGCGACTGAGCGTATAGTGCCGACAATCAGATTTGTCCGAATTTAACTATTTTTGAAAATTATTATTTTAGTTTTTGTTTCTTACCTATATTTTAAAATTTTATTTGTTTCTGTTTTTTTCTTTTTTGGTTCAATATAAATTTATGAAAATCCAGATGACTTAAATATCCAACAAAACAAACGGATGTTTTTAAAAATAAGAAATTTGACAAAAAAAAGAAATGTTGATATATATCGTTTGAAAAAAATAGTAAATAATTAAAAATTAAAAAGAAATTATAATAAAATAGTGAATTGTGTGATTGATAAATTGAATAAGTGATAAAAACTTCCAAATCATATGAAAAACAAATAACTAATTCAAAATTATCAACCTGGAATCGGATAAATGGCTTTCTTAAAGAAAACCTGCTGAAAATATTTAAGGACTTATCCCAGGAGACAACATAAAGTGGTGAGTTTTTTTTTAAATTTTTTTTTAATAGAGATAGAATATTAAATTCATCTATTAATGATCATATTCAACAACAATTGACCATAACGTCTGCATAAGGAAATTATTAAATGTGGGTTGCCCAAAAAGTAATTGCGGATTTTTCATATAGTCGACGTGGACAAATTTTTTTACAGCTTGTGACTCTGTAATTGCATTCTTTCTTCTGTCAGTTATCAGCTGTTACTTTTAGCTTGCTTTAGAAAAAAAGTGTTAAAAAAGTATATTTGATTAAAGTTCATTCTAAGTTTTATTAAAAATGCATTTACTTTCTTTTAAAAAATCCGCAATTACTTTTTGGGCAACCCGATATTTTTAATTTTCCTATAAAGGCCAGGGGGAAGAGTGAAATTAAAATATTTTTGAAGTTTATCAACAACAACAAGGAGAGAGTTTTGATTTTTTCCAAAGGCATTTTATCAAAAAGAAAGCCTTTATCTTTGTGTTTGCCATAACCAGATTTAAAACAGACTTTAAACCCTTGACAAATTTCTATGCAAATTTATGCTTGCCATGAGAGAGAGAAAAATATTTAGAAAATCTATAATCATTTTTATCAAATATTTTGAAACATTCCATTTGAGTTAATTTTTCTACTTTAAAATTCATTTCATTTTATTTGATAATTTTCCATAGTCAGTCTTTGACAACAACAGCTTTGATGTTCCTTTTGCCATTTATGTGTTAAGAGTTTGTTTCATCTGCATTAATTATAGCTTAGCCATGTATTTAGAAGTTTAAAGAATGCGAATGCTACCTCCCCTTTAGGGTTTGTTTTGATTCTTCACTTGTTTAACTTTGTGTATCTATAACCAATTAAAAAATCAAAAATTCTTAATATGACATTAATAAGCATTTGAAATATGTTAATAACATGCAAATTCAACAGAATTGCTGATATTTTGTTGAAGAGTTATGGTTTTCTTTATAATACAGATTTTTATACCCACCACCATGGGATGGTGGATGATATATGGGATTGCCCAAAAAGTAATTGCGGATTTTTCATATAGTCGGCGTTGACAAATTTTTTCAACGGCTTGTGACTCTGTAATTGCATTCTTTCTTCTGTCAGTTATCAGCTGTTACTTTTACCTTGCTTTAGAAAAAAACTGTAAAAAAGTATAATTGATTAAAGTTCATTCTAAGTTTTATTAAAAATGCATTTACTTTCTTTTAAAAAATCCGCAATTACTTTTTGGGCAACACAATAAAATTTCTTATAATTTTTTTTTATTTTTTAAATATACTCCAAAATTCAAAGTCAAGGTGATGGGAATTTATGTGCAACCTTACAACTCACTTACGCTGGGTGAAAATGTACATACCTTAAGATGTATAATGTAAAAAATAAAATAACATAGAATTAAAAATTAATGCAGCAAACGTCTTTGTGACAGTAATTTATAGCCTATTTACTTAGATGACATCTTGCAGAATTAAAATGTATGAAATCAAGATAAAATTTCAAACAAAACCAAGTCAACATATTCAGCTACTTCATTGCAAAACCAGTAAGGAGGGCCAAAAGTCGGGCGATGCCGACTGTTTAATACCCTACACCTACCCTATGGGTACAATGTGGGAGCTATATCTAATTCTGAACCAATTTTGATGGACCTCGGCTAGCAAATATGTTCAAACTGTAATAACTACGGTTGATAAACGCCAACATTATAGCAAATTGCCCAAAATCTGACAAACATATATATGGGAGCTATATCCAAATCTGAACCGATTTCAAGCAAACTTCTCAGACAAGGCGGTAGTCGTCGAACAAGGCGTTGTACAAAGTTTTGGCAAGATTGGTCAAACAATTCGGTTGCAATGGTTCTAGGAGTGAAAATCGGGCTATGTATATATATGAGAGCTATATCTAAATCTGAACCGATTTTTATGAAATACACCAATAATGTCGAGAGTCATAAAAAAATCCATCCTGCAAAATTTCGAGAGAATCGGTTAGTAAGTAATCATTTTATTGCATTATTACTGCAAATCGGATGAACATATATATGGGAGCTATATCCAAATCTGAACCGATTTCAAGCACACTTTTCAGATATTGTGGTAGTCGTCGAGGAAGGTGTTGTACAAAATTTTAGGAAGATTGGTCAAACAATTCGCTTGCAATGGTTGTAGGAGTGAAAATCGGACTACATATATATATGAGAGCTATATCTAAATCTGCACCGATTTCTATGAAATTCACCAATAACATCGAGAGTCATAAGAAAATCCTTCCTGCCAAATTTCGAGAGAATCGTTTAACAAATGACCTTTTTATTGCATTTTTACTGCAAATCGGATGAACATATATATGGGAGCTATATCCAAATCTGAACCGATTTCAAGCACACTTCTCAGATAAGGTGGTAGTCGTCGAGCAAGGTGTTGTACAAAATTTTAGGAAGATTGGTCAATCAATTCGCTTGTAATGGCTCTAGGAGTGAAAATCGGACTACATATATATGTGAGAGCTGTATCTAAATCTGAACCGATTTCTATGAAATTCACCAGTAACATCGAGAGCCATAAGAAAATCCTTCCTGTCAAATTTCGAGAGAATCGGTTAACAAATGACCTTTTTATTGCATTTTTACTGCAAATCGGATGAAAATATATATGGCAGCTATATCTAAATCTGAACCGATTTCAAGCAAACTTCTCAGATATTGTGGTAGTCGTCGAGGAAGGTGTTGTACAAAATTTTAGGAAGATTGGTCAAACAATTCGCTTGCAATGGTTGTAGGAGTGAAAATCAGACTACATATATATATGAGAGCTATATCTAAATCTGAACCGATTTCTATGAAATTCACCAATAATGTCGAGAGTCATAAGAAAATCCTTTCTGCCAAATTTCGAGAGAATCGGTGAATAAATAACCATTTTATTGCATTATTTCTGCAAATCGGACGAACATATATATGGGAGCTATATCCAAATCTGAACCGATTTCAAGCAAACTTCTCAGATATTGTGGTAGTCGTCGAGGAAGGCGTTGTACAAAATTGTGGGAAGATTGGTCGATAAATGAGCTTGCAATGGCTCTAGGAGTGAAAATCGGGCGATATATATATATGGCAGCTATATCTAAATCTGAACCGATTTCTATGAAATTCACCAATAATGTCGAGAGTCATAAGAAAATCGTTCCTGCCAAATTTCGAGAGAATCGGTTTACAAATGACCTTTTTATTGCATTATTACTTCAAATCGAACGAACATATATATGGGAGCTATATCCAAATCTGAACCGATTTCAAGCACACTTCTTAGATATTGTGGTTGTCGTCGATTAAGGCGTTGTACAAAAGTTTGGGAAGATTGGTCAATAAATGAGCTTGCAATGGTTCTTGGAGTGAAAATCGGATTACATTTATATGTGAGAGCTATATCTAAATCTGAACCGATTTCTATGAAATTCACCAGTAACGTCGAGAGGCATAAGGAAATCCTTCCTGCCAAATTTCGAGAGAATCGGTTAACAAATGACCTTTTTATTGCATTATTTCTGCAAATCAGACGAACATATATATGGGAGCTATATCCAAATCTGAACCGATTTCAAGCAAACTTCTCAGATATTGTGGTATTCGTCGAGGAAGGGGTTGTACAAAATTTTGGGAAGATTGGTCGATAAATGAGCTTGCAATGGCTCTAGGAGCGAAAATCGGACAATAATTATATATGGCAGCTATATGTAAATCTGAACCGATTTCTATGAAATTCACCAGTATTGTGGAGAGTCATAAGAAAATCGTTCCTGCCAAATTTCGAGAGAATCGATTAATAAATAACCATTTTATTGCATTATTTCTGCAAATCGGATGAACATATATATGGGAGCTATATCCAAATCTCAACCGATTTCAAGCACACTTCTCAGATAAGGTGGTAGTCGTCGAGCAAGGCGTTGTACAAAGTTTTGGCAAGATTGGTCAAACAATTCGCTTGTAATGGTCTAGGAGTAAAAATCGGGCTATATATATATGAGAGCTATATGTAAATCTGAACTGATTTCTATGAAATTCACCAGTAGTTCCGAGAGTCATAAGAAAATCCTTCCTGCCAAATTTCGAGAGAATCGGTTAACAAATGACCTTTTTATTGCATTATTACTGCAAATCGGACGAACATATATATGGGAGCTATATCCAAATCTGAACCGATTTCAAGCACACTTCTCAGATAAGGTGGTAGTCGTCGAGCAAGGTGTTGTACAAAATTTTGGGAAGATTGGTCGATAAATGAGCTTGCAATGGCTCTAGGAGTGAAAATTGGCCTATGTATATATATGAGAGCTATATCTAAATCTGAACCGATTTCCATGAAATTCGCCAGTAACGTCGAAAGTCATAAGAAAATCCTTCCTGCCAAATTTCGAGAGAATCGGTTTACAAATGACCCTTTTATTGCATTTTTACTGCAAATCGGATGAACATATATATGGGAGCTATATCCAAATCTCAACCGATTTCAAGCACACTTCTCAGATAAGGTGGTAGTCGTCGAGCAAGGCGTTGTACAAAGTTTTGGCAAGATTGGTCAAACAATTCGCTTGTAATGGTCTAGGAGTAAAAATCGGGCTATATATATATGAGAGCTATATGTAAATCTGAACTGATTTCTATGAAATTCACCAGTAGTTCCGAGAGTCATAAGAAAATCCTTCCTGCCAAATTTCGAGAGAATCGGTTAACAAATGACCTTTTTATTGCATTATTACTGCAAATCGGACGAACATATATATGGGAGCTATATCCAAATCTGAACCGATTTCAAGCACACTTCTCAGATAAGGTGGTAGTCGTCGAGCAAGGTGTTGTACAAAATTTTGGGAAGATTGGTCGATAAATGAGCTTGCAATGGCTCTAGGAGTGAAAATCGGCCTATGTATATATATGAGAGCTATATCTAAATCTGAACCGATTTCCATGAAATTCGCCAGTAACGTCGAAAGTCATAAGAAAATCCTTCCTGCCAAATTTCGAGAGAATCGGTTTACAAATGACCCTTTTATTGCATTTTTACTGCAAATCGGATGAACATATATATGGGAGCTATATCCAAATCTCAACCGATTACAAGCACACTCCGCAGATAAGGTGGTAGTCATCGACCAAGGCGTTGTACAAAGTTTTGGCAAGATTGGTCAAACAATTCGCTTGTAATGGTTCTGGGAGTAAAAATCGGGCTATATATATATGAGAGCTATATGTAAATCTGAACTGATTTCTATGAAATTCACCAGTAGTTCCGAGAGTCATAAGAAAATCCTTCCTGCCAAATTTCGAGAGAATCGGTTAACAAATGACCTTTTTATTGCATTATTACTGCAAATCGGACGAACATATATATGGGAGCTATATCCAAATCTGAACCGATTTCAAGCACACTTCTCAGATAAGGTGGTAGTCGTCGAGCAAGGTGTTGTACAAAATTTTGGGAAGATTGGTCGATAAATGAGCTTGCAATGGCTCTAGGAGTGAAAATCGGCCTATGTATATATATGAGAGCTATATCTAAATCTGAACCGATTTCCATGAAATTCGCCAGTAACGTCGAAAGTCATAAGAAAATCCTTCCTGCCAAATTTCGAGAGAATCGGTTTACAAATGACCCTTTTATTGCATTTTTACTGCAAATCGGATGAACATATATATGGGAGCTATATCCAAATCTCAACCGATTACAAGCACACTCCGCAGATAAGGTGGTAGTCATCGACCAAGGCGTTGTACAAAGTTTTGGCAAGATTGGTCAAACAATTCGCTTGTAATGGTTCTGGGAGTGAAAATCGGACTACATATATACGGGGAGATCTATATCTAAATCTGAACCGATTTCTATGAAATTCACCAGTAACGTCGAGAGGCATAAGAAAATCCTTCCTGCCAAATTTCGAGAGAATCGGTTAGTAAATAACCTTTTTTATTGCATTATTTCTGCAAATCGGACGAACATATATATGAGAGCTATATCCAAATCTTAACCGATTTTTTCCAATTTCAATAGGCTTCATCTCTAGGCTGAAAAACATGCCTGTACCAAATTTGAAGACGATCGGATGAAAATTGCGACCTGTAGTTTGCACACAAATTAACATGGACAGACGGACAGACAGAGGGACGGACAGACAGACGGACGGACGGACATAGCTATATCGAATCAGAAAGTGATTCTGAGTCGAGTTCTTTGTGCAGTATCTGTTTTTAGGCAAACAAAGTATAATGAATAAGGACGGAGGAGCAGCTGTATCAAGTTATAGTCCGATTCGGGGCTCAAGAAGCGAAATCGAGAGATCGGTTTATATGGGAGCTGTATCAAGCTATAGATCGATTCTGACCATATTGCACACGTATGTTAAAGGCCATGGGTGTTATACAAAATGTGTGCCAAATCGGATGAGAATGGCGCCCTCTAGAGGCTCGAGAAGTCAAGGCCCAAGATCGGTTTATATGGCAGCTATATCTGGTTATAGACCGATTTGAACCATACTTTGCACACTTGTTGGAAGTGATATCAAAACACTATGTGAGAAATTTCAGTCAAGTCGGATGAGAACTGCGCCCTCTAGAGGCTCAAGAAGTTAAGACCCAAGATCGGTTTATAAGGCAGCTATATCTGGTTTTAGATCGATTTGAACCATATTTTGCACAGTTGTTGGAGGTGATATCAAAACACTATGTGAGAAATTTCAGTCAAATCGGATGAGAATGGCGCCCTCTAGAGGGTCGAGAAGTCAAGGCCCAAGATCGGTTTATATGGCAACTATATCTGGTTTTAGACCGATTTCAACCATACTTTGCACACTTGTTGGAAGTGATATCAAAACACTATGTGAGAAATTTCAGTCAAATCGGATGAGAATTGCGCCCTCTAGAGGCTCGAGAAGTCAAGACCCAAGATCGGTTTATATGGCAGCTATATCTGGTTATAGACCGATTTGAACCATACTTTGCACACTTGTTGGAGGTGATATAAAAACACTATGTGAGAAATTTCAGTCAAATCGGATGAGAATTGCGCCATCTAGAGGCTCAAGAAGTCAAGACCCAAGATCGGTTTATAAGGCAGCTATATCTGGTTTTAGATCGATTTGAACCATATTTTGCACAGTTGTTGGAAGTGATATCAAAACACTATGTGAGAAATTTCAGTCAAATCGGATGAGAATTGCGCCCTCTAGAGGCTCAAAAAGTCAAGGCCCAAGATCGGTTTATATGGCAGCTATATCTGGTTTTAGACCGATTTGAACCATACTTTGCACAGTTGTTGGAAGTGATATCAAAACACTATGTGAGAAATTTCAGTCAAATCGGATGAGAATGGCGCCCTCTAGAGGCTCGAGAAGTCAAGGCCCAAGATCGGTTTATATGGCAGCTATATCAGGCTATAGACCGATTTCAACCATACTTGGCACATTTGTTGGAAGTGATATCAAAACACTATGTGAGAAATTTCAGTCAAGTGGGATGAGAATTGTGCCCTCTAGAGGCTCAAGAAGTCAAGACCCAAGATCGGTTTATATGGCAGCTATATCAAAACATGGACCGATTTGGCCCATTTACAATCTCAAACGACCTACACTAATAAGAAGTATTTGTGCAAAATTTCAAGCGTCTAGCTTTACTCCTTCAAAAGTTAGCGTGCTTTCGACAGACAGACGGACGAACGGACGGACAGACAGACGGACGGACATGACTAGTTCGACTTGAAATGTCACGACGATCAAGAATATATATACTTCGAGGTGTTACAAACAGAATGACGAAATTAGTATACCCTCATCCTATGGTGGAGGGTATAAAAATCGCTGTTTGCTGAACATGCTGCATATTTAAGTGTATAGCTTGGTTTTTTTCGCACATGCCTTGAGGGGGTCTTAGTTTTGTCAAACAAACTTTGGAGAATAGGAGAAATGAGACTTCATTGCATGTAATGCAAAGGAAATAATGTAAAAACTTGGCACAATTCACCAAAAATTTCTACCTTTTTGAATGCCATACTTGAGTAAAAATTTTATTCGGCAAACACTTTCTTCAGCATATATTGGGTTGCCCAAAAAGTAATTGCGGATTTTTTAAAAGAAAGTAAATGCATTTTTAATGAAACTTAGAATGAACTTTAATCAAATAAACTTTTTTTACACTTTTTTTCTAAAGCAAGCTAAAAGTAACAGCTGATAACTGACAGAAGAAAGAATGCAATTACAGAGTCACAAGCTGTGAAAAAATTTGTCAACGCCGACTATATGAAAAATCCGCAATTACTTTTTGGGCAGCTTTATTTCCTAATGACTTTGTCTAAGAAAAAAAATTTTTGAAAAAAATCTTCATATCCTCCTTCAATTCATTCACAAAATTTTTGCTAAATGTTTATTTATTTGTTTTTGTTAAAACACTATAAAAATATGTTCAAAGTTATGCCACATCATTATATGAAAACTAACACCCACCAAATGATAACAACGATCTGTCTGTGTGTGCAATGTGATCTTTTAAGGTTGGTCTTTGTACAGAATGTTTTTTCCTTTTTCTACAAACTTCATAGTGTTTTTGTAACATCAAACACCACATTCCAACGTTTGGCCAAATACAATCATCTCCCAAATAGAGATAAATCCACACAGCAACAACAACAACAACAAATATCTAGTTGTTGTGCTACTAACCATTCAAGCGGAACAGCTTTAAAACTTCTCTCATGCAAAAAGTAAAAAAACAATTGGGTGGAAAAAAAAAACTTTACAAAAATACTTTGCTTAGTCTTTGGAGAGGCAAAGCGTATCTATCGTTTCTAGTTTTATGGTCATAGCACAAAAAACAAAAACAACAACTACTACTCATACACACCCTCATTAAATTGCTAAAATGACCAAATGCACTTAGAAAAATTTGATTTGAGGGGAAATTTTCCTTATAAAGATAGTTGCTTGAATTTTAGGCAATTTCTTTGATGAAATTTGTGGGCAAGAATTGATTATGCAGTGTTTTTCTAAATTGGTAAAACGCCATGTTGATGTTTCTTAATGAATATGTTATCTGGTACTCCAAAAGGAGAGCTGTATCAAGTTTTTCTTCAATTACAGAGGCTTCCAGGGCTCAAGCAATCAAATTGGGAGATCGGTTTACATGGGAGCTATATCAGATTATAGACCGATTTGAAACGTACTAGGCACAGTTGTTGAGAGTCATAACAGAACACCACGTGCAAAATTTCAGCCAAATCGAACAAAATTTACGGCTTCCAAGGGCTCAAGAAGTCAAATTGGGAGATCGGTTTATATGGGAGCTATATCAGGTTCTTGACCGATTTGGATCATACTTGGTACAGTTGTTGGAAGTCATAACAGAGCACTACATGCAAAATTTCAGCCAAATCGGATGAAAATTTAAGCTTCCAGGGACTCAAGAAGTAAAATCGGGAGATCGGTTTATATGGGAGCTATATCAGATTATAGACCGATTTGAACCGTACTAGGCACAGTTGTTGAGAGTCATAACAGAACACCATGTACAAATTTCATCCAAATCGGATGAAAATTTAAGCTTCCAGGGACTCAAGAAGTCAAATCGGGAGACCGGTTTATATGAGAGCTATATCAGATTATAGACCGATTTGAACCGTACTAGGCACAGTTGCTAAGAGTCATAGCAGAACACTATGTACAAAATTTCATCCAAATCGGATGAAAATTTAAGCTTCCAAGAGCTCAAGAAGTCAAATCGGGAGATCGGTTTATATGGGAGCTATATCAGGTTCTTGACCGATTTGGATCATACTTCGTACAGTTGTTGTAAGTCATAACAGAACACCATGTGCAAAATTTCAGCCATATCGGATGAAAATTTAAGCTTCCAGGGGCTCAAGAAGTCAAATCGGGAGATCGGTTTATATGGGAGCTATATCAAGTTACAAACCGATTTAGACCGTACTTGGTACAGTTGTTGAGAGTCATAACAGAGCACCACATGCAAAATTTCAGACAAATCGGATGAAAATTTAAGCTTCCAAGGGCTCAAGAAGTCAAATTGGGAGATCGGTTTATATGGGAGCTATATCAGGTTCTCCACCGATTTGGATCATACTTGGTACAGTTTGTGGAAGTCATAACAGAACACTATGTGCAAAATTTTAGCCATATCGGATGAAAATTGCGGCTTCTAGGGGCTCAAGAAATCAAATCGGGCGATCGGTTTATATGGGAGCTATATCAGGTTCTCGACCGATTTGGATCATACTTGGTACAGTTGTTGGAAGTCATAACAGAGCACTACATGCAAAATTTCAGCCAAATCGGATGAAAATTTAAGCTTCCAGGGACTCAAGAAGTAAAATCGGGAGATCGGTTTATATGGGAGCTATATCAGATTATAGACCGATTTGAACCGTACTAGGCACAGTTGTTGAGAGTCATATCAAAACACTTTATACAAAATTTCAGCCAAATTGAACAAAATTTACGGCTTCCAAAGGCTCAAGAAGTCAAATTGGGAGATCGGTTTATATGGGAGCTATATCAGATTCTCCACCGATTTGGAGCTTACTTGGTACAGTTGTTGAGAGTCATAACAGAATACCATGTGCAAAATTTCAGCTAAATCGGATGAAAATTGCGGCTTCCAAGAGCTCAAGAAGTCAAATCGGAAGATCGGTTTATATGGGAGCTATATCAGATTATAGACCGATTTGAACCGTACTAGGCACAGTTGTTGAAAGTCATAACAGAACACTATGTGCAAAATTTTAGCCAAATCGAACAAAATTTACGGCT
Source organism: Stomoxys calcitrans (assembly GCF_963082655.1). Lineage (NCBI taxonomy): Eukaryota > Metazoa > Arthropoda > Insecta > Diptera > Muscidae > Stomoxys > Stomoxys calcitrans. The sequence continues at coordinate 11,307,581 of NC_081555.1, read as the reverse complement.
TCCAAGGGCTCAAGAAGTCAAATCGGGAGATCGGTTTATATGCGAGCTATATCAGATTATAGACCGATTTGAACCGTACTAGGCACAGTTGTTGAGAGTCATAACAGAACACCATGTGCAAAATTTCAGCCAAATCGGATGAAAATTGCGGCTTCCAAGAGCTCAAGAAGTCAAATCGGGAGATCGGTTTATATGGGAGCTATATCAGGTTCTCCACCGATTTGAACCGTACTAGGCACAATTGTTGAGAGTCATAACAGAACGCCATGTGCAAAATTTCAGCCTTATTGGACAAAAATTGTGGCTTCCAGGGGTTCAAGAATTCAAATCAGGGGATCGGTTTATATGGGAGCTATATCAGGTTCTTAACCGATTTGGATCGTACTTGGCATAGTTGTTGGAAATCATAACAGAACACTATGTGCAAAATTTCAGCCAAATCGGATGAAAATTTAAGCTTCCAGGGACTCAAGAAGTCAAATCGGGAGATCGGTTTATATGGGAGCTATATCAGGTTCTCCACCGACTTGGATCATACTTGGTACAGTTTTTGGAAGTCGTAACAGAGCACCACATGCAAAATTTCAGCCAAATCGGATGAAAATTGCGGCTTCCAAGAGCTCAAGAAGTAAAATTGGGAGATCGGTTTATATGGGAGCTATATCAGGTTCTTGACCGATTTGGACCGTATTTGACTCAGTTTTTAAGAGTCATAACAGATCAGTATACGCAAAATGTCAACCAAATCGGACAAAAGTTTCCAATCCTCAATGACCTAGATCAATATTAAGTATCTGTTCAAAGTTTCATGCGGCTAGCTTTACGGGTTGGACCGCTTTTGTGATTTCGTCAGACCGACGGACGGACGGACATGGCTAGATCAACTCAGAATTTCGATATTATCGAGAATATATATACTTTATGGCGTCCTAGATCATTATTTCGAGGTGTTACAAACGTAATGACGAGATTAGTATACCCAAATCCTATGGTGTTGGCTTTAAAAACCAGTAAAGAAAGGCAATAGTCGGGCGGTTCCCATTGTATAATACCCTTCACCTAGCCTATAAGTACAAAGTGGGAGCTATATCTAATTCGGAGCCAATTTTGATGGAGCTCGGTGGATGTTTTCTGATGGGAAGAATCCGTTTAAAAGAACTGAAAAAAAATTAAACATCATTGCAAATTACCCAAAATCTGACGAACATATATATGGAAGCCAGGGACGTAGGCATGATTTTATTTTTTTTTTTTTGGGGGTTGGTTTCGATTGGCGTAAAGTAGACAACTGAAAGCAATTATAAAAATTTTTCCCGTCATGTTTTTGGAAAAAATTGGCTTGTCGAAAGTCGGCAATTTTTTATATCGCTAAGGAGAGAGACATCTGGAATCTATTTTAATGTCAATTTGTTATAACAATGGTTGACAGATGACGAAATCATTGCAAATTACCCAAAATCTGACCAACATATATATGGGAGCCAGGGACGTAGGCATTTTTTTTTTTGGGGAGGGGTTGGGTTTCGATTGGCGTAAAGTAGACGACTGAAACCAATTAGAGCAATTTTTCCCGTCATATTTTGGGGGAAAATTGGCTTGTCGGAAGTCGGCAATTTTGTATATCCCAAAGGAAAGAGATATCTGGAATCTATTTTAATGTCAATCTATAATAACAATGGTGACAGATGACAAAATCATTGCAAATTACCCAAAATCTGACCAACATATATATGGGTGCCAGGGACGTAGGCATTTTTTTTTTTTTTTTTTTTTGGGGGGGGGTGTTTGTTTTCGATTGGCGTAAAGTAGACGACTGAAACCAATTACAACAATTTTTCCCTTCATATTTTGGGGTAAAATTGGCTTGTCGGAAGTCGGCAATTTTTTATATCTCAAAAATCAAACGAAAAAATTTCTCAAAATTCTTAGGGGGAGATATCTGGAATCTATTTTAATGACAATCTGTAATAACATTGGTTGACAAATGACAAAATCATTGCAAATTACCCAAAATCTGACCAACATATATATGGGAGCCAGGGACGTAGGCATTTTATTTTTTTGGGGAGGGGTTGGGTTTCGATTGGCGTAAAGTAGACGACTGAAACCAATTACAGCAATTTTTCCCGTCATATTTAGGGGGAAAATTGGCTTGTCGGAAGTCGGCAATTTTTTATATCTCAAAAATCAAACGAAAAAATTTCTCAAAATTCTTAGGGGGAGATATCTGGAATCTATTTTAATGACAATCTGTAATAACATTGGTTGACAAATGACAAAATCATTGCAAATTACCCAAAATCTGACCAACATATATATGGGAGCCAGGGACGTAGGCATTCTATTTTTTTGGGGAGGGGTTGGGTTTCGATTGGCGTAAAGTAGACGACTGAAACCAATTACAACAATTTTTGACAAAATCATTGCAAATTACCCAAAATCTGACGAATGTATATATGGGAGCCAGGGACGTAGGCATTATTTTATTTTTTTTTTTTTGGGGGGGGGGTTTCGAAAAGTAGACAACTGAAACCAATTACAACAATTTTTGACAAAATCTGACGAATGTATATATGGGAGCCAGGGACGTAGGTATGATTTTATTTTTTTTTTTGGGGGGGGGTTTGGTTTCGATTGGCGTAAAGTAGACAACTGAAACCAATTACAACAATTTTTCCCGTCATGTTTTGGGGGAAAATTGGCTTGTCGAAAGTCGTCCATTTTTTATATCCCAAAAATCTAACGAAAAAATTTCTCAAAATTCTTAGGAGAGAGATATCTGGAATCTATTTTAATGACAATCTGTAATAACATTGGTTGACAAATGACGAATATATATATGGGAGCCAGGGACGTAGGCGTGATTTTATTTTTTTTTTTTTTTTTTTGGGGGTGGGGGGTTTGGTTTCGATTGGCGTAAAATAGACAACTGAAACCTATTACAACAATTTTTGACAAAATCATTGGAAATGACCCAAAATCTGACGAACATATATATGGAAGCCAGGGACGTGGACATGATTTTATTATTTTTTTTGGGAGGGGGGGTTGTTTCGATTTTTATATCCCAAAAATCAAACGAAAAAATTGCTCAAAATACTTAGGAGAGAGATATCTGGAATCTATTTTAATGACAATCTATAATAACATTGGTTGACTGATGACAAAATCATTGCAAATTACCCAAAATCTGACGAATATAGGTTGTCCACAAAGTAATTGCGGATTTTTTAAAAGAAAGTAAATGCATTTTTAATAAAACTTAGAATGAACTTTAATTAAAATTCATTTTTTTACTTTTTTTTCCTAAAGCAAGCTAAAAGTAACAGCTGATAACTGACAGAAGAAAGAATGCAATTACAGAGTCGGAAGCTGTGAAAAAATTTGTCAACGCCGACTATATGAAAAATCCGCAATTACTTTTTGGGCAACCCAATATATATGGGAACCAGGGACGTGGGCATGATTTTATTTTTTTTTTTTTTGGGGGGGGGGGGTTGGTTTCGATTTTCGTAAAGTAGACAACTGAAACCAATTACAACAATTTTTGCCATCATGTGCTGGGGGAAACTTGGCTCGTCGAAAGTCGGCAATTTTTTATATCTCAAAAATCAAACTAAATAATTTCTCAAAATTCTTAGGAGAGAGAGATATGTGGAATCTATTTTAATGTCTCGTTGAATTTGATGGTTTCTATAAAAAAAAAAAATATTGTGGCAATAATCCTACTTCTTTTGACAGTAGTTTCTATTTTATGCCAAAATCATAAAATCCAGCTTTCTTCTCTAAATGGTTATAAAATATTAAGAAAGTGATTTTTATGTTGTTGTTTGTTTTAATAGCTTTAGCCTTTTCCCTAAAGAAACAACATTTTGAAAGTTTTACGAATTAAAAAAACAACTCTAGTCGGCCGATAAATACTCTCAAGGTGTAACTGTATCGCAATTTTCAGATCTTTAGCTCAATTCGTACAATAAAGTACCATTTTTTGCGTTTTAGTACCTAAATGTACAAATTTCAAAACAATCTTCTAGTCATCACTTACACACTGCCAAGATGTACCTGTATGCCTAATTTCTCGGATGTAGCTCAGTCTGTAAATAAAGAACCACTTTGTACGTTTTAGTACTAAAATGAACGAATATCAAAAAAAAAACTTCTAGTCGCTCGGTACATAGTGGCTAGATGTAACTGTATTCCAATCTTCAGAGCTGTAAAGAAGGTGCCATATTGTACGTTTTAGTACTAAAATGTGGGAATATCAACAAAATCTTCTAGTCATCATTCTTCTAGTGTATCCCAAATTTCAGATCTGTAGCACAATCTATGAAGAAAGTACTAAATAGTACCAATTACGGCACTTTTTACTCCACTCCTGGTACAATCTCAACATATCATATTTGGTACAACTTATAGTATATTTTTGTCAACATATCAATCATTTTTAGCAAATTTTTTAATGTTACTCTTCTTAATGTTACCCTTCTCCGTTCATTGTAAATATTTTTTGGTACCAAAATGTGTGATTTGTTAAAAAATCACTTAGTCAGCCATCTTATATTTCTTAGTAGTATGTACATGTTAAATTTCAGAGCTCTAGTTCAATGGTACTAAATACGGTACTAAACGTACGTTTCTCACGTTTCCATTACTATTTTTCATATTTTATTTCGCAACAACAATCATTTAAGCCAAATTTAATGCAAAGTTCAAATATTTCGTACCTTTTTGTTTCTATATGTCCCAAAACTCTTTTGGCATGCCATTTTAGGTTGCCTAGTGTATCTAATTTCCCAAAATTCGAAACTCTAACTCAATTAACAAAGGAAGTACCAAAAAGTACCAAAAAGTACCAATTGCGGTACTAAACGTACCATTTTTCCCACTTCCGGTATAGTTATGGGAAATTTTTGTAACCAAATTTAATTTTTTCGAGACGCTCATTAAATTGAGCCCAAAATCACAATTCTTGCCCCATCCGTTTGCGACGGGTAAAAAAGCACCATTTCGTACTGTTTAGTACCTAAACGTACGAAAATCACAAAACCCCGTCTTATCGCTACACAAAACCCACATTCGTGCCAAAATTCGTGTCTTTAGCTTTAGCCACCGTAGCGCAGAGGTAAGCATGTCCGCCTATGACGCTGAACGCCTGGGTTCGAATCCTGGCGAGACCATCAGAAAAAATTATCAGCAGTGGTTTTCCGCTTCTAATTTTGGCAACACTTGTGAGGTACTATGCCATGTAAAACTTCTCTCCAAAGAGGTATCGCACTGCAACACGCCGTTCGAACTCGGCTATAAAAAGGAGGCCCCTTAGCATTGAGCTTTAAACTTGAATCGGACTGCACTCATTGATATGTGAGAAGTTTGCCCCTGTTTCCTTAGTGGAATGCTCATGGGCAAAATTGCAAATTTGCAATTTTTAGCTTTAGCAGTTTGGGCTGGGAGTTGATCAGTCAATCAGTCTGTGAGCCAAACAGTCAATCACGCGTCTCTTTTATATAGAGAGATAAAATTTCATCAAAACATCGAGCCCAAATCCCCCCCCCCCTTATGAGCTACGTCCCTGGCTCCCAAAGATACCGATCTGCCGATTTAAGTTCCAGGGCCCAAAAAACCCGTATTATTATTAGCCAATTTCTTTGAAATTCGACACTTAGTTGTTTTAGGCCCCTCGCCTAGGGTCCAAGTCCTAAAATCGGGAGATTTTAGGACTTGGACCCATAAAAGCAGAATTTACTGCCCATTTTTACTGAAATTTTGAGTTGCTTTCGATACCCTTGGTAGATATAGTCCATATGGGTCTTTATGTGGATATGGCTGTCATATATACTGATCTCCCGATTTTAGGTCTTGGGCCCATAAAAGCTGAATTGAGTACCCGAATTTACTGAAATATGGCGCAGAGAGGTGTGTTAGATTCCTCAACGTCTTTATAGAGCTTGGTACCGATCGCATCATATTTCGGCGGCTATGGGCTCCTAAGTGGTGCATTTTTTAATGAAAATGTCTACAAATATCCGAAGTGGTGGGTATCCAAGTTGTGCCGGGCCAAACTTCAGCCTTTTTTACCGGTTTTTTGTTTTCCAAATTTGTCCAATTACTTTGACACATTTCGAATAACTGCAAATCATGTCATGGTCCATTGGCTGAGTTTGCTCTTTTAAGTTTTGTGTTAAAATTTAAAATTTACAACTTCAGCATAAAAAATATAATTGAAGCATACCATACAACTTGAGAGGCAAACAAAAATACAAGAAAAAAAGTAGAATAAATGTTAAAATACATAAAACCTAAATAAATACGAGACAACCACTACCAACACCACTACGCACATATTCAACTACAACATGTTTAAGCAACAAAACAAGACACGTTCTAATAAAACGACATAAAAAACACAACAACAAAAAAATGAATGAGAACATGGTCCGTAAGCCCAGCAGTAAAAGAATGTCGAATCCAGTCATTGCAGCTGCAATGACCTTTTGTGGGACAAAATAAACAGAAACACAAAGACACAGACACACAAACAAAAGAGTCAAAGTAGTAGTGGTAAGAAAACACTGGCAGATTAAGCAGCAATAACAACAACTGCATGAGTTGGGTTTTCTATATATCTTCAGCCAAAGGAGAAAGAGTTCCGGGTATCAGTGCTAAGAGCATAAAAACATCAAAGAAATGGTCATTCTCATGGGCCACCATGGTCGGTTCGGTTCGGTTCGGTTTGTCTCTGGTGTTTGTTTTTGCTATGAATTTTCTGGTTTTAGTTTTTATTTCTCTTTGGTTTAGCAGTTATATGGCACACAATTTGCTGTTTTCTTTTTTGCACAGCATAGTAAAAAAAAAAAATCATAGAAATTTTCCATCATGAAAAAAAACTAGAAGCAGAACAAAATGGAAAAATTATTACAAAAAACCCTAGTGCCAACAAAAAGGGGAGCAAGTACAAAAACAAACAAGTTAAGCGGGTATAACAAAAGGGACAAAGACGAATTTCAGACACCTTAGACTATAACAAAATCATTTTAAAGGAAAAAAACTAATAAAGGGAATATGGTTCGGACCCCTTGGCTAGCATTGACAAACTTTAAAACCCAATCAGTATTTACCGAAGTCTTAACTATCCAAAGCCAACTTTATAACAAATCTAGCATGCTTATTTTTTATTTGGTAGGGCTCACTTCATGAATATTAAATAAAATAATGTAACTGGTTTCAGTGGTAAACAAAAATGTGTGCAATTTATGCATAAGCAAAGAATATAACAGCGTGAAATGAATGGACTTGTTGAAGTCATGTTCTAGGGTCCCATCAGTAAAAAGGGCAACTAAGTTTGTATCTAAACTAAAATTTTTTTCCATAAAAAACCAAGTGAAGACCGGCCAAATTGAAGTTTTCCCATGGAAAACCCAATTCAGCTGGGCTGAATTGAAGTTTTCCCATGGAAAACCCAATTCAGCTGGGCTGAATTGAAGTTTTCCTATAGAAAACCCAATTCAGCTGGGATGAATTGAAGTTTTCCTAAAGAAAACCCAATTTAGCTGGGCTGAATTGAAGTTTTCCTATAGAAAACCCAATTCAGCTGGGCTGAATTAAAGTTTTCCTATAGAAAACCCAATTCAGCTGGGCTGAATTAAAGTTTTCCTATAGAAAACCCAATTCATCTGGGCTGAATTGAAGTTTTCCTATAGAAAACCCAATTCAGCTAGGCTGAATTGAAGTTTTCCTAAAGAAACCCCAATTCAGCTAGGCTGAATTGAAGCTTTCCTAAAGAAAACTCAATTCAGCTGGGCTGAATTGAAGTTTTCCCATGGAAAACCCAATTCAGCTGGGCTGAATTGAAGTTTTCCTATAGAAAACCCAATTCAGCTGGGATGAATTGAAGTTTTCCTATAGAAAACCCAATTTAGCTGGGCTGAATTGAAGTTTTCCTATGGAAACCCCAATTCAGCTAGTCTGAATTGAAGTTTTCCTATAGAAAACCCAATTCAGCTGGGCTGAATTGAAGTTTTCCTATAGAAAACCCAATTCAGCTGGGCTGAATTGAAGTTTTCCTATAGAAAACCCAATTCAGCTGGGCTGAATTGAAGTTTTCCTATAGAAAACCCAATTCAGCTGGGCTGAATTGAAGTTTTCCTATAGAAAACCCAATTCAGCTGGGCTGAATTGAATTTTTCGTATAGAAAACCCAATTCAGCTGGACTGAATTGAAGTTTTCCTATAGAAAACCCAATTCAGCTGGACTGAATTGAAGTTTTCCTATAGAAAACCCAATTTAGCCCAGCTGAATTGGGTCTTCCATAGGAAAACTTCAATTCAGCCTAGCTGAATTGGGTCTTCCATAGGAAAACTTCAATTCAGCCTAGCTGAATTGGGTTTTCCATAGGAAAACTTCAATTCAGCCCAGCTGAATTGGGTTTTCTATAGGAAAACCTTAATTCAGCCCAGCTGAATTGGGTTTTCTATAGGAAAACCTTAATTCAGCCCAGCTGAATTGGGTTTTCTATAGGAAAACCTTAATTCAGCCCAGCTGAATTGAGTTTTCTATTGGAAAACCTTAATTCAGCCCAGCTGAATTGGGGTTTCTATAGGAAAACTTCAATTCAGCCCAGCTGAATTGAGTTTTCTATAGGAAAACTTCAATTCAGCCCAGCTGAATTGGGTTTTCTATAGGAAAACTTCAATTCAGCCCAGCTGAATTGGGGTTTCTATAGGAAAACTTCAATTCAGCCCAGCTGAATGGGGTTTTCTTTAGGAAAATTCAATTCAGCCTTATGCTGTAAACTCTCCCATCTGAAGAATTTTGAATTCCATTAACCCTTTTTCATTCTGCTCATTAATAAGGCTCATACTTATCCACACCTTAAACTAACAAAGCCTATGGAAAATGTCATATAGTCGTTAAATAAAAACACATAAAAAAATCTTTCATTGTACAGCATTTATGATTCATTGCAATGTATCCGCCGCAACCCACATGGGGGTACAAAGTGCAGCATAGCACATTAATATAAGCATATACAGATATACATACAGGAAAAAAAGACCATAAACAAACAGAAAACAACAATTAACAAATACAACTGTGAAACAAACTCAAATGGAAATGCAAAAAATCCATGAATATGCATGAAAAAAAAAAAACATTCATGCAAAGAGCGTTTTCAACCAAATATGCAGCAGGGGCTAACAAACAAAATGAAATAAAAAACAAAACAATAACGGCAACGATACTTTCAATGGAAATTAAAATTTTTACCCAGCATTCGATGCAAATGTAAGAGTAGTAAGGCAGCGTGAATATGTATTTTGTGGTGGGCTTAACTTTACACGGCTTTACTTTATGGTCATGTTGAAATTTTGTAATAAATAAACTGTGCAATTTTACAGTTTTTGCTTTGCCACACTATGCACCATATTTTTTGTAATTTTTACATTGCAATTAACATTCTCAAAGAGTGCGATTTTGATTTTTAGTTTTTGTGTTTTGTTGTGTTTCGGGGAAGTTGCCACTTTCCAATTACTTAACATTTAATATGGGCCCAAAAAAAGCAGAAATTCCAAATCGCCACGTTATTTATTTAAACATTTTATTATTTATTTGCAATTAGTTAAACTTTTTAAATATTTTTCTAAAAAAAAATATTCTACAAAGCCTTTAATATATTTAATGATTGGCTTTTGTTGTATGACTGCAGTCGTTTTTCTCAGATTAATGCCAAGGCGGAAAACCGCTTCAAAAGACCTTGGTCTGGGCGGCGCACTTTATCTACAAAGCATTAAGGCAAAGAAATATTAGCCAAAGGCTGCGGCAGGCATTGTTACTTTACGTTGGCTTTAAACTAAATCGATAAATAATTATCATTGAAAATATTTTAAAAATGCTTAGTGCATAGCTATGGAGGGATCTATGCCGAGCCGTGGTGTAGTTATGCAGCTGCATTAAATTTAATTCAGCAAGACAAATGATAATGTGGATTAGATGTTTTATCTCAGCGAAAAAAAAAGAGAGCACAAAACTTGTTTATCACAGATATCTCTGAATAAATTGCTACGAAAGAATTTTTAAAAAATGTCCAAGATATTAAAGTAATTTATACAATCACTTTTAGTCACATTTCTATGAACACCAGAAACCTGAGAAAAATGATTTCAAAGACTTAACCTTTCTATGAATAGCAGAAACATGAGAAACACAAATTTAAAGATTAAACATTGTGGACAACTTCCGCCCGTCCCTCCGTCCGTCCGTCCCTCCGTCCGTCCGTCCGTCCGTCCGTCCGTCCGTCCGTCCGTCCCTCCGTCCGTCCCTCCGTCCGTCCCTCCGTCCGTCCTTCCTTCCGTCCTTCCGTCCGTCCCTCCGTCCGTCCCTCCGTCCGTCCTTCCGTCCGTCCTTCCGTCCGTCCTTCCGTTCGTCCGTCCGTCCCTCCGTCCGTCCCACCGTCCGTCCCATCGTCCGTCCCTCCGTCCGTCCCACCGTCCGTCCCACCGTCCGTCCCTCCGTCCGTCCCTCCCTCCGTCCGTTCGTCACTCCGTCCCTCCGTCCGTCCCTCCGTCCGTCCCTCCGTCCGTCCCTCCGTCCGTCCATCCGTCCGTCCATCTGTCCGCCCATCCGTCTGTCGGTCTCTCCGTCCGTCCCTCCGTCCGTCCCTCCGTCCGTCCATCTGTCCGCCCATCCGTCTGTCGGTCTCTCCGTCCGTCCTTCCGTCCGTCCCTCTGTCCGCCCATCCGTCTGTCTATCCGTTAGTCTATCCGCCCGTCCCTCCGTCAAACCCTCCCTCCGTCTGATCCCTCCTTCCGTCTGATCCCTCCGTCTGATCCCTCCGTCCGTCCCTTCATCCGTCCACCCGTCCGTCCGCCCATACGTCTGTCCATCCGTCCGTCCCTCCGTCCGTCCCTCCGTCCGTCCATCCGTCCGTCCCTCCGTCCGTCCCTCCGTCCGTCCCTCCGTCCGTCCTTCCGTCCGTCCTTCCGTCCGTCCTTCCTTCCGTCCTTCCGTCCGTCCCTCCCTCCGTTCGTCCCTCCGTCCGTCCCTCCGTCCTTCCGTCCGTCCTTCCTTCCGTCCTTCCGTCCGTCCGTCCATCCGTCCGTCCCTCCGTCCGTCCCTCCGTCCGTCCCACCGTCCGTCCCTCCCTCCGTCCCTCCCTCCGTCCGTCCCTCCGTCCGTCCCTCCGTCCCTCCTCCGTCCCTCCGTCCGTCCTTCCGTCCGTCCCTCCGTCCGTCCCTCCGTCCGTCCATCCGTCCGTCCCTCCGTCCGTCCCTCCGTCCGTCCCTCCGTCCATCCATCCGTCCGTCCCTCCGTCCGTCCCTCCGTCCGTCCCTCCGTCCGTCCCTCCGTCCGTCCCTCCGTCCGTCCCTCCGTCAAACCCTCCCTCCGTCTGATCCCTCGTTCCGTCTGATCCCTCCGTCTGATCCCTCCGTCCGTCCCTCCGTCCGTCCACCCGTCCGTCCGCCCATCCGTCTGTCCATCCGTCCGTCTATCCGTCCGTCCCTCCGTCCGGCCGTCCGTCCGCCCATCCCTCTGTCCCTAGGTCGTTGGGGATTGCAAATGAATCTGGTCTGTTCGGATGTGGATATAGCCCCCATATAAACCGATTGGAACAAAGACTTGTATTATGACTTCCAGCATCCATGGCAAGCATGATCCCTAAATCGATTTAGCGCCCATATTAACTGACCCCCAGTTTTAGCTTCTTGAGCCCCTTGAAGCCTCAATTTTCATCCGATTTAGCCTAAATTTGGAACAAAGACTTATGCTATGACTTTCAACATCCATGCCAAGTACGATCCTGGTCGGTCTATAAACTGATATAGTCCCCATGTAAACCGATTCCCGGATTTGACTCCTTGAGCCCCTAGAAGGCTCAATTTTCATCCGATTTAGCCTAAATTTGGAACAAAGACTTGTGCTATGACTTTCAACATCCATGCCAAGTATGATCCGAATCGGTCCATAAACAGATATAGCCCCCATATAAACCGATGCTCTGATTTGAAGTTCTCAGCCCGGAGAGCCTAAGTTTTCACTTGATTTGGCTTAAATTTGGCCCAAAACCCTATCTTAAAACTTACAACACCAGTGCTAAGATCTATCCGAATCAGTCAATAAAGTGATAAAGGCCCCCTAAGTACCAATTCCCGATACGACTTCTGGAGACCAAAATAACTCAAATACAAACTCAATTAATAAGGATAAATTTGACCAGGCCGAATTTTGGATACGCACCACCTCGGGTATAATCCGGTGAAAAATTCTTAATTAGTGCCCCCATAGCAGTTTTATCGAAATATGGTCCGATTTGGATTAAATTCGACACGGATATTGAGAGGATTTTGTAGAACAAAATATTGGTCTTTTTGATAGCCATATCTAAATATAGACCGATCTGAACCATATATGACACGGATGTCGAAAAGCCAAACATAAGTCACTGTGTCAAATTTCAGCGAAATCGGTTTATAAATACGCCTTTTATGGGGCCAAGACTATAAATCGAGAGGTTGGTCTATATGGCAGCTATAACCAAATCTGAAACGATCTGGACCAAATTTCAGAATGTTGTCCAAGATCTTAACGCAACTCTCTCTCCCAAATTTAGGCGAAATCGGACAATAAATGCGCCTTTTATGGGCCCAAAACCTTAAATCGAGAGATTGGTCTATATGGCAGCTATAACCAAATCTTAAACGATCTGGACCAAATTTCAGAATGTTGTCCAAGATCTTAACGCAACTCTTTCTCCCAAATTTCTGCGAAATCGGACAATAAATGCGCCGTTTATGGGCCCAAAATCTTATATCGAGAGATTGGTCTATATGGCAGGTAAATCCAAATTTGGACCGATGTGGGCCAATTTGAAGAAAGTTGTCGAAGATCTTAACGCAATTCTCTCTCCCAAATTTAGGCGAAATCGGACAATAAATGCGCCGTTTATTGGCCCAAAACCTTATATCGAGAGATTGGTCTATATGGCAGGTAAATCCAAATCTGGACCGATGTGGGCCAATTTGAAGAAGAATGTTGAAGGGCCTAACGCAACTCACTAACTGGACCAAATTTCAGAATGTTGTCCAAGATCTTAACGCAACTCTTTCTCCCAAATTTCTGCGAAATCGGACAATAAATGCGCCGTTTATGGGCCCAAAACCTTATATCGAGAGATTGGTCTATATGGCAGGTAAATCCAAATTTGGACCGATGTGGGCCAATTTGAAGAAAGTTGTCGAAGATCTTAATGCAACTCTTTCTCCCAAATTTCGGCGAAATCGGACAATAAATGCGCCGTTTATGGGCCCAAAACCTTATATCGAGAGATCGATCTATATGGCAGCTGTATCCAAATCTAGACCGATCTGGGCCATATTGCAGAAAGATGTCGAGGGGCCAAACTTCACCCACTGTCCCAAATTTCGGCAATATAGGAAAATAAATGCGCCCTTTATGGACCCAAAACCTTAAATCGAGAGATCGGTCTATATGGCAGCTGTATCCAAATCTGGACCGATCTGGGCCAAATCGGAGAAGGATATCGGCTGACCCAGAACAACTCACTGTCCCGAATTTCAGAAAAACCGGATAGTAAATGTGGCTTTTATGGTCGTCTCGACATTCTGAGTCGAACTAGCCATGTCCGTCTGGCTGTCAAAACCACGTTAGCGGTCGAACCCAAAGAGCCAGCTGCTTTGAAATTTTTGACAGATACTTTATATTGATGTAGGTCGATGGGGATTGCAAATGGGCCATATTGGCTGAGATTGTGATAAAGCTCCCATATAAACCAATCTCCCGATTTGACTTCTTGAGCCCCTGGAAGAAGTCACCAAATTTCATCCGATTTGGTTGAAATTTGGTGCATGGTATTCTGTTATGACTCCCAACAACTGTGCCAAGTAGGGTCCAAATCGGTGTATAACCTGATATAGCTCCCATATAAACCGATCTCCCGATTTTACTTCTTGAGCGCCTGGAAGCCTCAATTTTCATCCGATTTGGCTGAAATTTGGTGCATGGTATTCTGTTATGACTCCCAACAACTGCGCCTAGTACGGTCCAAATCGGTGTATAACCTGATATAGCTCCCATCTAAACCAATCTCCCGATTTGATTTCTTGACCCACTGGAAGCCTCAATTTTCATCCGATTTGGCTGAAATTTTGTGCATGGTGTTCTGTTATGACTCCCAACAACTGTGCTAAGTACGGTCCGAATCCGTTAAGAACATGATATAGCTCCCATATAAACCGATCTCCCGATTTGACTTCTTGAGCGTCTGGAAGCCTTAAATTTCATCCGATTTGGCTGAAATTTTGTACATGATGTTCGGTTATGACTCCCAACAACTGTTTCAAGGACAGTCCAAATCGGTGTATAACCTGATATAGCTCCCATATAAACCAATCTCCCGATTTGACTTTTTGAGCGCCTGAAAGCCTCAATTTTCATCCGATTTGGCTGAAATATTGCACATTGACTTTTCCTATTACATCCAACAGATGTACTAAGTTTGGCACGGTGCTTACCCTGATACAGCATCGTTTGCATATAATGAAAAAAGAAGTGGACCTATAATCGAGCCTTGGGTAACCCCCTTAGGTACGAACAGGGGGTTAGATAATATATTCCTTGCGCATACAGACTGCCGTCTATCGCTGGGATACGACATAATCAGACTCGTTGCTCGTTGCTGTGAAATTAAATTCCGTAGTTTCATGCACAAATTCAGGTGATCAGCCGTGTCGAAAGCTTTGGAGTGATCTAAAAGAACCAGAAAGCCAATTTTGTTCTCATCAATGTCATTTCTGATCGATTCAGCCACTGCAACCAATGCAGTAATGCAACTATGATCAGAACGGAAGCCGGACTGTCTTTGTGACAACCGGGACTCTTGGTGAAGATATACCGACATCTGTCCATGAAGAATTTTCTCGAAAACCTTGGAGAGATAGCATTAGATTGATATAGGCCGATAATCCACTTTGAATTTGGGAATGGGGATAATCTTGGTATGCTTCCACGTCATAGGATACACACTGGAACCTAAAAATGGAATTAAACAGGTTACGTACCTGTACGGTAGGAGGTATGGATGTAACATTCGTAAAAATCTCGGATCAACTCCGTCTAAGCCAATTGCATTTGACTTAACATGGACTAAACTCTCATAAACTTCCTCAAGGCTAACACATCTAAACTCAAAAGGATTGCGGGCATCAAAAACGAACGCCGGCCCAACATCATCACTGTAAAATTGTGTGTCCGTTTGTATATCGGGTATGCTTACGAAGCTCCTGTTGAGTTCATCTAGATCCCCATGGTATCGAATGTTTGACTTGGGTTTACCCACTCCGGTGTCATGTATCACCTTCCACTTACTCTTCGAGGTCACTGCGCAATCATATGTTGAAGAATAATACTCCATTTTAGCCGCATTAAAAAAACTGTTAACTTTCCTCCTGGCTTCACGGAATTCTTCTTTCAGCTCTGGAGACTAGAAACGCTTCCATCTACTGTAAGCCAAGTCCCTATTCCCGATAAGTGCCTTGATTCTTGAATTGAACCATGGCTTTGTTTAGGCCGAAGCCCTTTTAATCCGTATTGGAACTGTTGCATCATAAAGACTTAAAATGTTATCCGTCAAACATTGTCAACAGAATCCATGTTGGTGGGTTTTCAAAGTTCGGTCCTGCCAAAATGACCACGATTTTACTTTTTGTTTATTTTTTTTTTATCTAAAAAGTTGACGTCGCCTTAATTTTTTTTACTACCAATAACTGTCAACGAAACAATTCCATTTTGCTGATAGTGAAGTGTAGACATAAAACACCTTATTCCTATTATTACTCAATAATCGAAGAATGCGGTATTTTATCTAGCTACTGTTGTTGTAATACTGGAAAAATTAACCATAAACAATTCAACTGTCAATTCAGTTTACTCTGAGTCTTATCAAAGGAATACAATTAGTTTCAAATAAATACTAAGAATTAATGAATACGCGATACGTAGGAAGTGTCTTGCTCAACTAATTATTTTGTTATAAAAATCATATGACAATACAGAGTAGTAAATTTGATCTTAATTATCTAAGATGTTGTTGATCTTTGAAGAACTAACTAAGATCTTGTTGATCTTTGAAGAATATTGCAAAACCAATTAACGATCATTACTGTAATACTATTGAGTTA
Source organism: Stomoxys calcitrans (assembly GCF_963082655.1). Lineage (NCBI taxonomy): Eukaryota > Metazoa > Arthropoda > Insecta > Diptera > Muscidae > Stomoxys > Stomoxys calcitrans. The sequence continues at coordinate 11,291,390 of NC_081555.1, read as the reverse complement.
TAAGTCATAAATAAGTAGAAATATTATTCTCTTTATAATGGCAAGTTTTCACATGAAGATTAATTCCATATTTTGCCTTATTAAAACCAAAAACAACTAATACAGCTGAAGAAACTCTTCTTCTTCAGCAAAACATTTCCAAGCATCCCACAAGAAATTAGGCTAAGAAAAATAAAAAAGAATAATAATAAATAATAATAATAATAATAATAATAATAATAATAATAATAATAATAATAATAATAATAATAATAATAATAATAATAATAATAATAATAATAATAATAATAATAATAATAATAATAATAATAATAATAATAATAATAATTTTTTTTTTTTTTTTTTTTTTTTTGCGGGTCAGGATGGGAAAATGCTTTACGCATGTGACGAGTACGTCTCTCGCCTTATGCCGGGCTCCGTAGTCAACGGTACCGGCTAAAAACCCACCCTGTGACACCCCTGGGAGTTAATTCCACCTCGGAACCGCTTTCGCATTACTTCGAGGTGGACCCCATATCTGGTGATTATCCATTTCGTCTTCATTGTGTCTGCGTCCAGACCTCCGCATTTATACTCTACGCCGCTGCGTCCAGGTCAGCTTTCTTCCTGCGCAGTACTTGTGCGGCATATCTCTTCACCGCCTCCCACTTTCTCTCGTCCTCCAGCATTTTTTGGACTATTGTCTCAGGCGTAACGTCGCCAATCGCTGCTTCCAACTCGCTGCGTCTTTCAACCCAGCGCTCGCAGTGGAAAAAAGTGTGCTCCACATCGTCTTCAACTTCAACCTCCTCATAAATACACTTGCTTGAGGAGCATTTGCCCATTTTATGCAGGTATTTCCGGAAGTAACCATGTCCTGTTAACATTTGTGTGACGTAATAGTTGACGTCGCCGTGCTTCCTTTCTTTCCATATCCGTACATCGGGTATTAATCGTCGCGTCCATCTGGCCCGATTTTCGCTAGTCCACCTTTGTTGCCATCTCTCGGTAGTCTCCTCTCGTATGGCCTGTGTATGATCCATTTGGGCCCCGTCCTGTATTCTTTGAGTGTTGGACCTCTCGGTGTAGAGCCTGGCGCGCTGCATGGCCTGCAGGTCTATCGGAACCATTCCGGCTATTACAAGGGCTGCGGGCTCCGACACTGTCCGGTAGGATGATATGACTCTAAGTGCCGCCGTCCTCTGTACCGAGAGCAGGGATTTCGCTCGGTATGCCGTCTGCAGTGTCTGGCCCCATATTTCGCTTCCATAGAGGAGGATGCTATTGCATGTCTCCATTAAGAGTCTGCGCCTGCTTGGGAGAGGCCCACCTATGTTTGCCATCAGTCGACTAAGTTGCGCCGTTATCTTTGAGGCTTTTGTTGTCGCGTGCCGTATTTGCTCTGCGTAGGTCAGCTTTGTATCTAGTCGGATTCCTAGATATTTGATCGATCTCTTGGTCTTCACCAGTATATCGTCTATACGCATATCCACTTCCACTGGGATATTTTTTCTCGTTAGGAGAAGTAGTTCCGTTTTCTGCATCGCAAGTTGTAGGCCATGGGAATCTAGCCAGTCCCTTGCCCTTAGCATCACCTGCCGTAATTTGCGCTCAGCGCCTTCCGTGTCTCTTGCCGTGATGACTGCAGCAATGTCATCAGCATATCCTACTAGAAAGGTTCCGTCTGGCATTTCCATTCGCAGTATTCCATCATAACTGGCATTCCAGAGGTCCGGTCCGAGTATGGAGCCCTGCGCCGCTCCTGATGTGACCTCATATTCACTCGTTCCATCTTGAGAATTATAGATAAGTACCCTGTCACTCAAGTAACTTCTCATTATTCTCATCAGGTACGCCGGGATATTAAAGTCCTCTCTGAGCGATTTGAGGACGTCAGACCATCTAAGGCTGTTGAAAGCGTTCTTCACATCCAGTGTGGCCAAGAGGACAATTGGCCTGGAGTAGTGGTTCCTTTGCCTAGCCACCTCTACTATCTCCACCACATCTCTGAGGGCTCCGATCGTGGACATTCCTGCCCGGAAGCCATGTTGTCTCATTGAGAGTCCGCCTCCCTCGATGATGGCGTCCTGGAGCCGTGGCTTCAGTAGTCTCTCCAAAAGCTTGCCGGCCGTATCCAGCATACATAGTGGTCTGTATGTGGATGGGGATATTGGATCACCTTTGCCTTTGCTTATGAGCACCAGCTTTTGTCGCTTCCATACTTCCGGAAAAACACCTGCCATTAGACACCGATTAAACATTTCAAGAAGAAATTCGGGTCTATTCTCGGCTATCAGCCTGATTACCTCGGACGGTATTCCGTCGGGGCCGGGGGCTTTTCTGCTCTGGAGGCTGCGGGCTGCATTCTTTAGCTCCTCTATCGTGAACGGGTTTATGTTTTCCGTTGGCTCTTCATTAACTTCGTCTTCTATACGGTCGTGTCGGGGAAAGAGTGTATGGACTATATTCTCCATTGTTCTCCCGTCCATCACCGCTGTTGGGCTCCGTGTGCCGAGCTTCTCCATCACAATTTTGTATCCGAGGCCCCAAGGATTTCGGTTAATATCTTCTCTTAGTTCCTCCCACTTTTCTTTCTTGCTCCTTTCTATTTCGGCAGCGAGTATCTTTTTTGCCTCCTTGTAAAGAGCGTGTTCTGTCTCAGCCGTGCCCCTGCGACGAGCTCTCGTGTATCTGCGTCTTAGTTTGATGCAGTTGCTTCGTTGCTCAGCTATGGCATCATTCCACCAGTGCACTGCGGTTTTATTTCCCCTCGGCCTTTTGAGTTTTGGCATGGATTTCTTACATCCGTACTCTATGATTTCCATCACCCGTTCCACTGTCGACGGAACGTCTAGTTCATCCAGCTCTGACCACACGGCTTGCCGGTCGATTTCCGCCAGGAGTCTTGAGGAGTCGAGCTTGCTCACGTTCCACTTTCGTGTACTGGTGCTCCTTTCCTCGTTAACTGTGTTCCCTCCAGTATTGAAGGAGAACATAATGTACTGGTGATCGCTTGCCGTGTAAGTTTCCAGTACGCTCCACTCTGTTATTTTTCCGATGATTTCCTCGGACGCAAGGGTGATGTCCGGTATAGTGCCTTCGCAGCCGGGTCGCCTAAAGGTTGGCACGTCTCCAGTGTTTACAACGAGTAAACTGGTTCTTGCGGCCATGTCTAGAACTCGTCTCCCTCTTGGGTTGGTTGTTGGCATGCCCCATTCCACCGCTCGAGAGTTGAAATCGCCAGCTACTACGTGATGGCCGTCTAATCCACGCATTGTGTCCTCGATCTCATCGAGTTTTGCCTCGTAGGCGTCGATGCTGTCACTAGGAGTGAGGTAGCAGCTAAACAGCGTAAAGTGGTTTAACTGCACCCAGACGTAACCGTCTCCACTTCCGCTCTTTACTGGTGAGATGCCATTGCGGTATGGGATCCAGATAGCAGCTGTTTTTGTGGGATCCTCCAGCCAGGACCCTTGATCTCTCCTTCCATATTGCTCGCTTATAATCACGATGTCAGCACGTTGTTCTGCGACTATCTGTGATAGGAGATCATGTGCGACTTTACACCTGTGCATGTTGGCCTGCAGTATTCTCACCATGCCTGCTGTTTGCCTCCTTTACATCTCTCTGACCCAGGAAGATGATCCGTCGGGCCTTTTCCCCTCTGCGAGCAAATACAGCATTTCCGAGGGTTATGGCACTCCTTCATCTTGTGCCCACTCTCGCCGCATCTAATGCATAGTCCCATTCCTTTCCTGTCGGGTCCCTTGCACTCCCACTGTAGGTGGCCGGCTCCAAAACATCTGAAGCAGCGCTTTCTTTCATCCCGATAGTTTAGCCGACAATTCGTCATTCCTATCAGGAGCCTGCTGGTCTTCAACAAAATATTGACGCAGCTAGTTGGCAGAGAAACGAAGGCCCTCCTCTGCTCCTTCGAATTAAGTGCTGTCAGCTGCACAGTCACTTCTCCAGCTGTCGTTCCCGTTGCCTTGATCACTGCTTCAGTGATCTCGTCGGCGGTCGAGAGGGAGTCCAAGTCACGGATCTCAATTGTCGCCTTCGGTTTCATGTCCTGCACGACTGCAGCCTCCTTAAGGACGCCTTTGAGGGACTCGCAGAACACCTCCTTGTTTCCTCCTCTGCCCATCACGAGAAGAACTGCACCCGTTCTCGTTTTCTGGACGGAGCGGATGGCGACCTCGGCTTCCTCCGGTTTCGCGTTTCGCCTGAGGTCCCTGAGCACGTCCGCGTAACTATGCCCCTCCTTCGGCTTGATTAACACGGCCTCTGGTCGCTGCCTGGGTTTCCGTGGTCTCCGAGCGCGCGGTTTTCGCCGCGGGTTCCTCCTTGACGTTCTTGCCTCTTCTTCGGGCTTCTTCTTCTCAGCCTCTTTGTCGGGCTTCCTCTTTCCGGCTGTTTTCGCCGGTGGTCTCACCTCTACAGCTTTATCCTTCTTCTTTTTGCCAGGATTTTCTTCGACTGGACTCGGCGCGCTCCTCTTGTTTTGCGCCGTAGAAGGCGTCGACATGTTGGTTGATGTCGTGGGAGTCTCCGCTATTATTGGCCTGCTTTGCTGTTTCTGCTTCTCCGCGGCCTTCCAGTTTTTGCGGTAGCTCCCAATAATGTCCAAGATTTCCTCTATCTCAGACACACCATTTTGGACATCCCTGCTAATGTTCTTCTGCCTTCCTATAGCTAGTCGCATCTGGCGAAGGACTTTCTTGCACTTTTCAAGCGCCTCCTCCTCCGAAAGTCGCATCTTCAAGATGAACTCTTGTCTAGGAGAACTGGTGCTGTTCTCGCATGTCTCCGCGTTGTTCTCCGCTGAGGTACAGTCTAACGCTATACTTCTTACCTCCTTCTCTTTCTCGACACTGGGCCCGGAGGCTAGTGGAGAATTTACCGGTGATCGATGTACTTTCGATCTTCTTCCAAAGATCGATTCCATCTCCTCTGCTGCTATGTTAATGGGTGTTTCCATTTTAATCGGGTCCCCACTTAGAGCCGTTGTTTGTGTCCGATAATGTAGTCGCCCTTTCGCAGAGCGATGACCCCGAGGGTCCCTTTGCAAGCAGTGAGGTCCTCGCGAGGGTTGACGCAAGACCTTATGAGTACTTGCGTTCAGAGCCAGGTCGGGCATTAATCTGGATATCGTATCAACAGAACCTACATTACCAACTTAATGGTTACGAGGCACAGATCGTTCCCTAAGGCCTGCCAGGGGTTTAACGGGACGGAGGCAGCGGTGGCATTAGCCTGAAAGCCATTTCGAGAGGGATGTCACTCCCTCCTACTCAGGTAACAGAATACCACAGCCGTCAGCTCGTAGCATCAATCCAAATCGGTTATCAAAATCATGTTCCAGTGTACGCGCCAGGGTCAAAGTCCCCTTGATTGGGGAATCCACGGGGGCATCACTCCCCAGACTGCATCTATCTGTAGAGCACCCCTGTGGGTGGATACTTAGTCAACTGGCGGCATCCATAATAAATAATAATAAATAATAATAAATAATAATAAATAATAATAATAATAAAGAAGAATAAAAAAGAAAAATAAAAAAAAAAAGAAAAATATAATTCAAAAGTAAAACTTTTTCCTGAAGATTATAATTACTTAACTTTCAAACTTGTTTCTGAAAACTTGTCCCTTGAGTAAATAAAAAACATTTTAATATTTTATATATAAAAATGCTTCTGCAATGACTTGTTCAATTAATTTTTTTCCTTTTCAATGACATGACAATAACCAGCCATAAACTTGACCTAATTGAATTTAATATTTGTTCAGCCAACACGTTTGTTTTAAACAATAAGGGCATATAATTTCAAATGAAACCAAATGCAAAAAAAAAAACAATTAACAAGACCTGACAAAGCGAGTTCAACTGAAAAAAAAAAAACAAAAAACCAGTTGTCACTTCAATTTAAAGAGAATTTGCCAAGTTAATACAACACATATCGCTGAAAAAACAAAAGGGTGCAACCTACTCTAATGTCATTAATTATAAATATGTCAGACATGGGGGATTTATTAGATAAAACTTAGGAAAACTTAAATTCAGCCTGGCTGAATGGGGTTTTCCTATAGGAAAACTTCAATTCAGCCTGGCTGAATGGGGTTTTCCTATAGGAAAACTTCAATTCAGCCTGGCTGAATGGGGTTTTCCTATAGGAAAACTTCAATTCAGCCTGGCTGAATGGGGTTTTCCTATAGGAAAACTTCAATTCAGCCTGGCTGAATGGGGTTTTCCTAAAGGAAAACTTCAATTCAGCCTGGCTGAATGGGGTTTTCTATAGGAAAACTTCAATTCAGCCTGGCTGAATGGGGTTTTCTATAGGAAAACTTCAATTCAGCCCAGCTGAATTGGGTTTTCCTAAAGGAAAACTTCAATTCAGACTGGCTGAATGGAGTTTTCCATAGGAAAACTTCAATTCAGCCTGGCTGAATGGGGTTTTCCTAAAGGAAAACTTTAATTCAGCCTGGCTGAATGGGGTTTTCCTAAAGGAAAACTTCAACTTCAATTCAGCCTGGCTGAATGGGGTTTTCTATAGGAAAACTTCAATTCAGCCTGGCTGAATGGGGTTTTCTATAGGAAAACTTCAATTCAGCCTGGCTGAATGGGGTTTTCCTATAGGAAAACTTCAATTCAGCCTGGCTCAATGGGGTTTTCCTATAGGAAAACTTCAATTCAGCCTGGCTGAATGGGGTTTTCCTATAGGAAAACTTCAATTCAGCCTGGCTGAATGGGGTTTTCCTATAGGAAAACTTCAATTCAGCCTGGCTGAATGGGGTTTTCCTATAGGAAAACTTCAATTCAGCCTGGCTGAATGGGGTTTTCCTATAGGAAAACTTCAATTCAGCCTGGCTGAATGGGGTTTTCCTATAGGAAAACTTCAATTCAGCCTGGCTGAATGGGGTTTTCCTATAGGAAAACTTCAATTCAGCCTGGCTGAATGGGGTTTTCCTAAAGGAAAACTTCAATTCAGCCTGGCTGAATGGGGTTTTCCTAAAGGAAAACTTCAATTCAGCCTAGCTGAATTGGGTTTTCCTAAAGGAAAACTTCAATTCAGCCTGGCTGAATGGGGTTTTCCTAAAGGAAAACTTCAATTCAGCCTGGCTGAATGGGATTTTCCTAAAGGAAAACTTCAATTCAACCTGGCTGGATGGGGTTTTCCTAAAGGAAAACTTCAATTCAGCCTGGCTGAATGGGGTTTTCCTATAGGAAAACTTCAATTCAGCCTGGCTGAATTGGGTTTTCTATAGGAAAACTTCAATTCAGCCTGGCTGAATGGGGTTTTCCATAGGAAAACTTCAATTCAGCCTGGCTGAATGGGGTTTTCTGTAGGAAAACTTCAATTCAGCCTGGCTGAATGGGGTTTTCTATAGGAAAACTTCAATTCAGCCTGGCTGAATGGGGTTTTCTATAGGAAAACTTCAATTCAGCCTGGCTGAATGGGGTTTTCTATAGGAAAACTTCAATTCAGCCTGGCTGAATGGGGTTTTCTATAGGAAAACTTCAATTCAGCCTGGCTGAATGGGGTTTTCTATAGGAAAACTTCAATTCAGCCTGGCTGAATGGGGTTTTCTATAGGAAAACTTCAATTCAGCCTGGCTGAATGGGGTTTTCTATAGGAAAACTTCAATTCAGCCTGGCTGAATGGGGTTTTCTATAGGAAAACTTCAATTCAGCCTGGCTGAATGGGGTTTTCTATAGGAAAACTTCAATTCAGCCTGGCTGAATGGGGTTTTCTATAGGAAAACTTCAATTCAGCCTGGCTGAATGGGGTTTTCCTATAGGAAAACTTCAATTCAGCCTGGCTGAATGGGGTTTTCCTATAGGAAAACTTCAATTCAGCCTGGCTGAATGGGGTTTTCCTATAGGAAAACTTCAATTCAGCCTGGCTGAATGGGGTTTTCCTATAGGAAAACTTCAATTCAGCCTGGCTGAATGGGGTTTTCCTATAGGAAAACTTCAATTCAGCCTGGCTGAATGGGGTTTTCCTATAGGAAAACTTCAATTCAGCCTGGCTGAATGGGGTTTTCCTATAGGAAAACTTCAATTCAGCCTGGCTGAATGGGGTTTTCCTATAGGAAAACTTCAATTCAGCCTGGCTGAATGGGGTTTTCCTATAGGAAAACTTCAATTCAGCCTGGCTGAATGGGGTTTTCCTATAGGAAAACTTCAATTCAGCCTGGCTGAATGGGGTTTTCCTATAGGAAAACTTCAATTCAGCCTGGCTGAATGGGGTTTTCCTATAGGAAAACTTCAATTCAGCCTGGCTGAATGGGGTTTTCCTATAGGAAAACTTCAATTCAGCCTGGCTGAATGGGGTTTTCCTATAGGAAAACTTCAATTCAGCCTGGCTGAATGGGGTTTTCCTATAGGAAAACTTCAATTCAGCCTGGCTGAATGGGGTTTTCCTATAGGAAAACTTCAATTCAGCCTGGCTGAATGGGGTTTTCCTATAGGAAAACTTCAATTCAGCCTGGCTGAATGGGGTTTTCCTATAGGAAAACTTCAATTCAGCCTGGCTGAATGGGGTTTTCCTATAGGAAAACTTCAATTCAGCCTAGCTGAATTGGGTTTTCCTAAAGGAAAACTTCAATTCAGCCTGGCTGAATGGGGTTTTCCTATAGGAAAACTTCAATTCAGCCTAGCTGAATGGGGTTTTCTATAGGAAAACTTCAATTCAGCCTGGCTGAATGGGGTTTTCTATAGGAAAACTTCAATTCAGCCTGGCTGAATGGGGTTTTCTATAGGAAAACTTCAATTCAGCCTGGCTGAATGGGGTTTTCTATAGGAAAACTTCAATTCAGCCTGGCTGAATGGGGTTTTCTATAGGAAAACTTCAATTCAGCCTGGCTGAATGGGGTTTTCTATAGGAAAACTTCAATTCAGCCTGGCTGAATGGGGTTTTCCTAAAGGAAAACTTCAATTCAGCCTGGCTGAATGGGGTTTTCCTAAAGGAAAACTTCAATTCAGCCTGGCTGAATGGGGTTTTCCTAAAGGAAAACTTCAATTCAGCCTGGCTGAATGGGGTTTTCCTAAAGGAAAACTTCAATTCAGCCTGGCTGAATGGGGTTTTCCTAAAGGAAAACTTCAATTCAGCCTGGCTGAATGGGGTTTTCCTAAAGGAAAACTTCAATTCAGCCTGGCTGAATGGGGTTTTCCTAAAGGAAAACTTCAATTCAGCCTGGCTGAATGGGGTTTTCCTAAAGGAAAACTTCAATTCAGCCTGGCTGAATGGGGTTTTCCTAAAGGAAAACTTCAATTCAGCCTGGCTGAATGGGGTTTTCCTAAAGGAAAACTTCAATTCAGCCTGGCTGAATGGGGTTTTCCTATAGGAAAACTTCAATTCAGCCCAGCTGAATTGGGTTTTCTATAGGAAAACTTCAATTCAGCCCAGCTGAATTGGGTTTTCTATAGGAAAACTTCAATTCAGCCCAGCTGAATTGGGTTTTCTATAGGAAAACTTCAATTCAGCCCAGCTGAATTGGGTTTTCTATAGGAAAACTTCAATTCAGCCCAGCTGAATTGGGTTTTCTATAGGAAAACTTCAATTCAGTCCAGCTGAATTGGGTTTTCTATAGGAAAACTTCAATTCAGCCCAGCTGAATTGGGTTTTCTATAGGAAAACTTCAATTCAGCCCAGCTGAATTGGGTTTTCTATAGGAAAACTTCAATTCAGCCCAGCTGAAGTGGGTTTTCTATAGGAAAACTTCAATTCAGCCCAGCTGAATTGGGTTTTCTATAGGAAAACTTCAATTCAGCCCAGCTGAATTGGGTTTTCTATAGGAAAACTTCAATTCAGCCCAGCTGAATTGGGTTTTCTATAGGAAAACTTCAATTCAGCCCAGCTGAATTGGGTTTTCTATAGGAAAACTTCAATTCAGCCCAGCTGAATTGGGTTTTCTATAGGAAAACTTCAATTCAGCCCAGCTGAATTGGGTTTTCTATAGGAAAACTTCAATTCAGCCCAGCTGAATTGGGTTTTCTATAGGAAAACTTCAATTCAGCCCAGCTGAATTGGGTTTTCTATAGGAAAACTTCAATTCAGCCCAGCTGAATTGGGTTTTCTATAGGAAAACTTCAATTCAGCCCAGCTGAATTGGGTTTTCTATAGGAAAACTTCAATTCAGCCCAGCTGAATTGGGTTTTCTGTAGGAAAACTTCAATTCAGCCCAGCTGAATTGGGTTTTCTATAGGAAAACTTCAATTCAGCCCAGCTGAATTGGGTTTTCTATAGGAAAACTTCAATTCAGCCCAGCTGAATTGGGTTTTCTATAGGAAAACTTCAATTCAGCCCAGCTGAATTGGGTTTTCTATAGGAAAACTTCAATTCAGCCCAGCTGAATTGGGTTTTCTATAGGAAAACTTCAATTCAGCCCAGCTGAATTGGGTTTTCTATAGGAAAACTTCAATTCAGCCCAGCTGAATTGGGTTTTCTATAGGAAAACTTCAATTCAGCCCAGCTGAATTGGGTTTTCTATAGGAAAACTTCAACTCAGCCCAGCTGAATTGGGTTTTCTATAGGAAAACTTCAATTCAGCCCAGCTGAATTGGGTTTTCTATAGGAAAACTTCAATTCAGCCTAGCTGAAATGATTCGTCTAACTGGTCATTTCATATTTTGTGACACTTTCAGTTTTTTTTTTACTTTTTTTTAACATTTTTGTTCACTTTTATTGAGCTGTTTATGTTAAATTCCCCCACTATACCCAACCGCTTTAATTTATGCCTTACTAAATCATTTTTTTGTGGTGCAGCTGAATTGCCAATTTATTCACCATTGTACAATTGTGTAATATATTTAAGAGTAATTACCCATCACATTTTTCACTTTCCAGCCATATTTTGATGTCTCTACCATCGACCTGTAGTCGCTGTTAGTGTGGCGTGCTTGGAGTGCCATATTATTTACTTGATTTTTATTTTTAAAATGCATAGCTTGTCATTAATGACGTTAACGATGTCAGTCAGTACTGTGCGACTATTTTGTAATAATTATCGTTTAGCTTTTATTGTTTTCTCTTTTGTATTTTGCATCTGCTTCTTCTTTACTTTTGTTTTCATTTTATTGATTGCTTCAATTGAATTTTTTATTCAATTTTTTTTTGGGGGGGAAGGTATTTCACTGCTCTATGCCAAAGCAAGGTGGCTGGCGCACATACACCATTGAATTGTTGTTGTTGGTAGTATTTCACGTGCTGAAATATTACTTGGCTGAATAAACTTTTGATATAACCGTTGGTGAGGAAGAAAGGGATAGTGGCGAGGGGGGGTGGTTAAATATTTTTGTTTATTGTTTCGTAAGAGCAATGGACATGGACTTACATACAAATGACATTCATCGATATATGTATGAGTTGCAATGCAAAGATGGGAGTTATCGATTGTAATATCATGAAAAGAGAGTGGGAGAGAGCAAAAGCTAGAGCTAGATAGAGAGAGAGAGAGAGTGAGAGTCTGTTAATATAATTGTTATTGTTATTATTGAAGTCGCTTTTTTCAGTTACTATTATCTTTGTACACATAACTGTACACCGAAAAAAATATGTTTAAATAGAAAGAAACTATTATAAAAAAACAAAATTATAGCAGATTATAATGCAAATAATCAAGGACTAAATTCCAAAAAATAAAACTGCTAATCTCCAAGTAACGGAATATGTTATTTTCTCATTATTAGTAAGGGTGATGGGAAGTTTGCCCCTGTTCCTAGTGGAATGTTCATGGGCAAAATTTGCATTTGCATGATGGGTAGCATGCCAACAATTGAAATTGACCGAGAGCTCAGTACTGGTCCATTGTGATAATCTAGTTACAGAAAATAGTTTTGGGGATAGAAAATGCTCTGATCATAGGTAACAAGGGGTTTAAAGTGACACATACAAAAAAACGCCTTTGGCTGTAAACTTTCTCGAGAACCCATAATTTTTTTCCAGTGTAACTCATACCTGTTATTATTATTATGAAATTTAAAACACATGTGCGAAAAATAATACTTTTTGTCATCACATACAGTTTGTCTGTGGCGACCATGGTGTTTTTTGTTGTTGTTGTTGTTTTTGTTGATATTAAACAAAAACAAACAATAAAAGGCAATAAACCGAATTGAATATGGAACAATGTTTTCCAATTTGTCATTACGCTCACATACACACACACACACGCACACACACCCAAACAGACCAAAATGTCATGAAGAATATAAAATATACATTAATTTCTGCTAGTAAACAGTAGTTGTGTTTAATTTATCGAAATAACATTTTAATTAAATGTATGTATTTAATAAATAAATTGCCCGAGAATTCAAGCATTCCAAATAATAAATGGCAAATAAATGTCAATGAGAAATCAAGCCGCTAGCCACAACAGCTGTTTAAATACCAAATTGTCTTATAAATAGGGGGAAAAAAGACAAATGGCAATTAAATGTTACTGTTCAAAGTTGAATGTTATCACAGCATGGACTTTATCAATAAGTCGTCAAGTGATTAAAATGACAAATTATGTTCTGTCATAAACGAAAAACAAGTAAAAGCGTTCTAAGTTGGGCTGGACCGAATTTTAAATAATACTCCACCATGGATGGCATTCGTCAAGTGCGCCCTCTAGGGGCTCAAGAATTTTAGTAGGGGGATTGGTTTATATGACAGCTATATTAGGTTATGGACCGATTTGGACCATACTTGGAATCGTTGTTTGAAGTTGTAACAAAGCATTTTATGCTAAATTTCAGCTGAATTTGATAATATTTGCGCCGTCTAGCGGCTTAAGAAGTCCAGATCCGATATCAGTTTATATGGGAGCTATATAAGGTTTTGAAGCGATTCAGACCATATACGGCGCGTATGTTTAAGGTCATTGAAGAAGTCGTTGTACGGAATTTCCGCCAAATCGAATAATGATTGCGCCCTCTAGAGGGCTCAAGAAGTGTAATCGAAAGATTGGTTAATATGGGAGCTATATTTGGTTATGGAACGGTTCAATCCATATTTTGCACTTACGTTTAAAGTTATATGAGATGTCGTTGTGCAAAATTTCACCCAAATCGGATGAGAATTGCGCCCTCTAGAGGCTCAAAAAGTAAAATCGGAAAATTGGTTTATATGGGAGCTATATCAGGTTATGAACCGTTTCTGATCATATATGGCAGATGTCTTTAAGGCCATAGAAGAAATCGTTGCATAAAATTTCAGCAAAATCGGATAAGAATTACGCCCTCTAGAGGGCTCAAGAATTATAGTCGGGGGAACGGTTTATATGGCAGCTATATCAGGTTATGGACAATACTTGGCATAGATGTTTGAAGTGGCAACAAAACACTTCATGCTAAATTTAATCATATTTGCGCCCTCTAGCGGCTTAAGAAGTCGAGATCCGATATCCGTTTATATGGGAGATATATAAGGTTATGAACCGATTCAGACCATATAGGGCGCATATGTTTAAGGACATAGAAGAAGTCGTTGTACGAAATTTCCTTCAAATCGAATAATGATTGCGCCCTCTAGAGGGCTCAAGAAGTGTAATCGAAAGATTGGTTTATATGGGAGCTCTATCAGGTTATGAACCGTTGTAAACCATACTGGGCATAGTTGTTAGAAATCAAAATAAAACACTTTATGCACAATTTCAGCCAAATCGGATAATAATTGTGCCCTCTAGCGGCTTAAGATGTATAGTCGGAAGATGGGTTTATATAGGAGCTATATCTGGTTATGAACCGATTACGAGCATACTTAACGCAGTTATTGAAAGTCATAACAAAACAATTCGTGCAAAATTTCAGCCAAGTCGGATAATAAATGCGCCCTCTAGCGGCTCAAGAAGTCAAAATCCGAGATTGGTTAATGTGGGAGCTATATCAGGTTATAGACCGTCTCAGACCTTATTTAGCACGTATGTTTAAGGTCATAAAAGAAGTCGTAGTGCAAAATTTCAAGCAAATTGGATGAGAATAGCGCCCTCTGGAGCCTTAAGGAGTATAATCGGAAGATCGGTGTATGGGAGAGCTATAACAGATAGTGAACCGATTTAGACCACTCTTAGCACAGCTTTTGGCAATCACATCAAAACAATTCGTGCAAAATTTCAGCCAATTCAGATAATCATTGCGCCCTCTAGCGGCCTCAAGAACCTAAGATCCGAGATCGGTTTATATGGGAGCTATATCAGGTTATGAAACGATTTTGATCACTATTAGCCAATTTGTTAGAAGTCATAACAAAACTCCTCATGCATAATTGCAAATAAATCGGATAAGAATTGAGCCCTGTAGACGCTCAAGAAGATAAGATCCAATATCGATCGAATGGCAGCTATATCAAAACATGAACCTTTATGCCCATTTACTTTACTAACTGACCTGCACTTATAGGAAGTATTTGTGCAACATTTTAAGCGCTTAGTTTTATTCGTTGAACAGTTAGCTTGTTTTCGACAGACGGACGGACCCGGCTAAATGGACTTTCTCAATACCACCAATAATATACACTCACAGAAAAAAGTTTGCTAAAAATAGCAAACACTGTCTGCTAAAAATGAGTAGGTTTTTTTGCTGCTATTTTAGCAGTAGTTCTGCTATTACAGCAGTAGTTTTGCAATTTCAGAGCAGTAGACTGACTGCTGAAAAGTCTGCTGTTTGCTGAAAATGACTGCTCTTATTTATAAAGGAGATGTTAGAAAACAAAAATAAAATACAAATGTAAATGTGTGTCTCAATTTCTGTACTTAACACAGCAGATTTTGTTTGATTATTTAGCTGACTGAAATGTTTGCTAATACAGCAGCCCTATGTTTGCTAAAACAGGAGTAATGTCTGCTTTTCCATTTTCAGCAGACAAAAACTGCTTAAGCAAACATTTTCAGCTAAGCTGAATTGAAGTTTTCCTATAGAAAACCCCATTCAGCCCCAGGCTGAATTGAAGTTTTCCTATAGAAAACCCCATTCAGCCCCAGGCTGAATTGAAGTTTTCCTATGGAAAACCCCATTCAGCCAGGCTGAATTGAAGTTTTCCTATGGAAAACCCCATTCAGCCAGGCTGAATTGAAGTTTTCCTATGGAAAACCCCATTCAGCCAGGCTGAATTGAAGTTTTCCTATGGAAAACCCCATTCAGCCAGGCTGAATTGAAGTTTTCCTATAGAAAACCCCATTCAGCCAGGCTGAATTGAAGTTTTCCTATGGAAAACCCCATTCAGCCAGGCTGAATTGAAGTTTTCCTATGGAAAACCCCATTCAGCCAGGCTGAATTGAAGTTTTCCTATGGAAAACCCCATTCAGCCAGGCTGAATTGAAGTTTTCCTATGGAAAACCCCATTCAGCCAGGCTGAATTGAAGTTTTCCTATGGAAAACCCCATTCAGCCAGGCTGAATTGAAGTTTTCCTATGGAAAACCCCATTCAGCCAGGCTGAATTGAAGTTTTCCTATGGAAAACCCCATTCAGCCAGGCTGAATTGAAGTTTTCCTATGGAAAACCCCATTCAGCCAGGCTGAATTGAAGTTTTCCTATGGAAAACCCCATTCAGCCAGGCTGAATTGAAGTTTTCCTATGGAAAACCCCATTCAGCCAGGCTGAATTGAAGTTTTCCTATGGAAAACCCCATTCAGCCAGGCTGAATTGAAGTTTTCCTATGGAAAACCCCATTCAGCCAGGCTGAATTGAAGTTTTCCTATAGAAAACCCCATTCAGCCAGGCTGAATTGAAGTTTTCCTATAGAAAACCCCATTCAGCCAGGCTGAATTGAAGTTTTCCTATAGAAAACCCCATTCAGCCAGGCTGAATTGAAGTTTTCCTATAGAAAACCCCATTCAGCCAGGCTGAATTGAAGTTTTCCTATAGAAAACCCCATTCAGCCAGGCTGAATTGAAGTTTTCCTATAGAAAACCCCATTCAGCCAGGCTGAATTGAAGTTTCCATAACTGTTTATATCTTGGCCATATTTTATGTTTACTTCTTTTCAGGTTTAAAGCGTTTATTGTTCATTTTTCTGCTTGACTTGTTAAAATCATTTGTCATTTATTAATTTAGTTCAAAACATTTATGGAAAAAATGTCTTGTTATACATGTATGGGGGAATAAATGCAAAACAAAAGCTATGTTAACAAGCGGAAACTATAAAAGACATTTATCATCGAGGCTGGCAGAGAATAAACGGCTTAAATCTGAGAAAAAAACGGTCACACAACTTGAAATACAATACTGTAGTTAACGTTTTTATAAACATACGAATAGAAAAAACTCAACACAAAACTCTGTGATGGTGAAAGAAAACTAAAACTAATTAAAAAGCAGGAAAAGAATCCATTTTTCTACTCAAGCGCGAGGCTGTAGAAAAATTTTATGCAAAATGAAAACGTTTCATGCAAAAGAAACAAAAAAAAACGGAAAAGCCTAAGAAAAGCTTTATGCTTTAGTTAGGCATAAACGTTTTACATTAGGCAAACATTTAACCTCCTTTTCACTTCAAATCTAAACGGTATGTTGGCAAGTCCACTAGATTTTGCCGCCATTGTCTCTATAGCATGAAGAGAAAATGTTGCATGCAACCACTGCCGCTACTGTTGCTGCTGTCGTTTCTATGTAAATTTTTGCCTACATACTTTATAGTTGGCCATAACATAAATCGTTTAAATCTGTAGTTTGCAAACTTTGTCACCAACCAGCAGAAGTGGCAGTGGATAGTGGATTCCCAGCTTCAGCTTCTCTACTAGACCAGGCGATGATCCGTTGCCACCACTAGTGGCAGCCACTGTGATGACCTGCCATCAGCCAGCCATCACTCAGGCAGTATGATTCAAATGTTTAACGAAGCCCATGATAGGCTTAACAGTTTGTAACAACGGCGTGTGATATTTATCACGGTGTTGCATTTTTTTTTTCTGGGGAGGGAGGATAACGTCATGTAGGAACCACGTTATGCTGGCTCAGCACAATGGCCATTCAAGGCTAGGTTGGACATAAAGGCATGGGGGATATTACAGATCTCACCCACATATGGAACAAAAGGCGAACTTTAACAGGCACTGACAGAAACAGCATGGGAATGCTATAAAAAAAAAGGTTAGAATTAAATTCTACAACTCAAAATGGCTGGAAACCCTGATAAAACCTACCATATAAACCGATCTCCCGATTTGACTTCTTGAGCCCTTACAAGCCTTAATTTTTGTTCGATTTCGCTGAAATTTTGCATATAGTGTTCTGTTATGACTTCCAACAATTGTGCCTAGTATGGTTCAAATCGGTCTATAACCTGATATAGCTCCAATATAAACCGATCTTCCGATTTGACTTCTTGAGCCCTTACAAGCCTTAATTTTTGTCCTATTTGGCTGAAATTTTGCATGCGGTGTTCTGTTATCACTTCCAACAACTGTGCCAAGTATGGTTCAAATCGGTCTATAACCTGATATAGCTCCCATATAAACCGATCTCCGGATTTGACTTCTTGAGCCTCTGGAAGCCGTAATTTTTGTCCGATTTGGCAAAAATTTTGCACCTGGTGTTCTTTTATGACATCCAACAACTGTGCCATGTACGGTCCGAATAGGTATATAACTTGATATAGCTCCCATATAAACCCATCTCCCGATTTGACTTCTTGAGCCCTTGGAAGCCTTAATTTTTGTCCGATTTGGCTGAAATTTTGCATATAGTGTTCTGCTGTGGCTTCCAACAATTGTGCCTAGTATGGCTCAAATCGGTCTATAATCTGATATAGCTCCCATTTGAACCGATCTCCCGATTTGACTTCTTGAGCCCTTGGAAGCCTTAATTTTTGTGCGATTTGACTGAAATTTTGCATGTGGTGTTCTGTTATGACTTCCAACAACTGTGCCAAGTATGGTTCAAATCAATCTATAACCTCATATAGCTCCCATATAAACCGATCTCCCGATTTGACTTCTTGAGCCCTTACAAGCCTTAATTTTTGTCCGATTTGACTGAAATTTTGCATGCGGTGTTCTGTTATCACTTCCAACAACTGTGCCAAGTATGGTCCAAATCGGTGTGTAACCTGATAAAGCTCCCATATAAACCGATCTTCCGATTTGACTTCTTGAGCCCTTACAAGCCTTAATTTTTGTTCGATTTGACTGAAATTTTGCACCTGGTGTTCTTTTGTGACTTCCTACAACTGTGCCAGGTATGGTTCAAATCGGTCTATAACCTGATATAGCTACCATATAAACCGATCTCCCGATTTGACTTCTTGAGCCCTTGGAAGCTTAAATTTTCATCCGATTTGTCTGAAATTTTGCATAACAAGTTTTGTTATGACTTTCAACCACTGTGCCAAGTATGGTTCAAATCAGTCTATAACCTGGTATAGCTCCCATATAAACCGATCTCCCGATTTGACTTCTTGAGCCCTTACAAGCCTTAATTTTTGTTCGATTTGGCTGAAATTTTGCACATAGTGTTCTGTTATGACTTCCAACAATTGTGCCTAGTATGGTTGAAATCAGTCTATAACCCGATATAGCTCCCATATATACCGATCTCCCGATTTGACTTCTTGAGTCCTTGGAAGCCGCAATTTTTGTTCGATTTGACTGAAATTTTGCACATAGTGTTCTGTTATGACTTCCAACAACTGTGCCAAGTATGGTTTAAAATCAGTCTATAACCTGATATAGCTACCATATAAACCGATCTCCCGATTTGACTTCTTGAGCCCTTATAAGACGCGATTTTTATCCGATTTGGCTGAAATTTTGCACATATTGTTCTGTTATGACTTCCAACAACTGTGCCAAGTATGGTTCAAATTGGTCTATAACTTGATATAGCTCCCATATAAACCGATCTCCCGATTTGACTTCTTGAACCCCTGGAAGCCGTAATTTTTGTCCGATTTGGCTGAAATTTTGCACATAGTGTTCTGTTATGACTTCCAACAATTGTGCCTAGTATGGTTCAAATCGGCCTATAACCTGATATAGCTGCCATATAAACCGATCTTCCGATTTGACTTCTTGAACCCCTGGAAGCCTTAACTTTTGTCCGATTTAGCTGAAATTTTTCACATATTGTTCTGTTATCACTTCCAACAACTGTGCCAAGTATGGTTCAAATCAGTCTATAACCTGATATAGCTCCCATATAAACCGATCTCCCGATTTGACTTCTTGAGCCCTTACAAGCCTTAATTTTTGTCCGATTTGGCTGAAATTTTGCATGCGGTGTTGTGTTATCACTTCCAACAAATGTGCCATGTACGGTCCAAATCGGTGTGTAACCTGATATAGCTACCATATAAACCTATCTTCCGATTTGACTTCTTGAGCCCTTACAAGCCTTAGTTTTTGTTCGATTTTGCTGAAATTTTGCATAACAAGTTTTGTCATGACTTTCAGCAACTGTGCCAAGTATGGTTCAAATCGGTCTATAACCAGATATAGCTTCCATTTATTAGTAGAATCCATGGTGTTGGGTTCTCAAGATTCGGCGAGACTGATCTTAGCACACTTTAACTTGTTTTATATAAAAGCCATCAAATGCATAAATCTCTCTTCCAAGATTTTTTTGGCAATTATTTGTCTGATTTTTTTTTTTGGTATACAAAATTGCCTACTTTTCACTACCCAATTTTCTCCCAAAACATGGCCTTATATGGCAGGACAAAATTTTTTCAACTAGTTTCACTTGTTCACTGTATCAACTAGTTTCACTTGTTCACTGTACCCCAATCCAAATTTCATTTGGATACCTTTTTTACAACTCGAGCTAGAATTTTCCTAAGACACTTCTCTTTTTGGGTATTTTTCTACCCATTCGGGAATGGGCTACCTAGGCCTTTGTTTTGGCATAGCCCTATTCTCCAAACCTCATACCTTTTTTTTGCTTATTAAAATTAATTCCCAATTTTTCCCTGTGTACCCACTTTATGTATACATACGATAGCACTCCCACCAATGGCTTACCAGTCATGTAGTTTTCAATTCAATCTCATCTCGTGTGTTGGAGGCTCTTAAGAGGTCGAATAAAAAAAACAAACATTATTTTAGCAGAAAAATGTCATATGTGTTGTGCATGTGTGTGTGTGTGTGTGTGTGTTTCTCATATTGCCCTGCAATAAAGAGTAGTGCAAATGCCTTTTTAAAATCCAATTAAAAATTTGTAATTTCTGCACAATTTGTCGCACTTCCCACACTCTCCAAATGGCACAGCGTTAGCATATGAAAGCTACTCTTGTAGTTTTGCAAATTCAAGATCCAACATAGGCGTTGGTGTTATGTTTTTTTTTGTTTTTTTCTCCCACCCATAAGAGGTAGAGCGGAGATCGGGTAGGTGTCCCCTTGCAATGTGTGAGGGAAAGTAGTAGAACTTTTTTTTTTTTCGTTTCTTTTAAATAGTTCAGAAAAATGGTAACGGATATTAAAGAGTTCAACTCCATAAAAATGTTCAACAAACATGGGAGAGATTCGTACTTGTGTTTTGTGTTTTTTTTATGGTTAGGTGGCTGAAGAACCAACCAATGTAGGAATAGCAATTGAATTAAATGAATTCAATTTCCAAGACCACTAGAAATACCATTTCAAACCATTTAAATTGGTAACACAAGAGCAACACAAGAAATGCTACAGCACTTTGATAGCAGCTCAAATGTAGGAGGAGATAGCAATCTTGTTAAAACCAAAAAATGGAAAAATGAAGAGTTTATGAAATTACTGTAAATAAAGAGAAATAGTTAAAGTGGCAAAAAATATAATGGTGGCACAAAGGGGTTTTGCCGCTATTAAATGGTAATGGGAAATCTGAAATTTGGAAATATTCAGGGACTAAAAACTGAATTAAAAATCAAATAAACTTTTGATTCCATAGAAAATTTTGTCAAATTTTTTTTTGGCAAATACTAGGAAATGGGTCCTATTTTGGGATGCTGGTACGGCCATTCAGATATTTGGTTGCCCAAAAAGTAATTGCGGATTTTTTAAAAGAAAGTTAATGCAGTTTTAATAAAACTTAGAATGAACTTTAATCAAAAATAATTTTTTTTACACTTCTTTTCCAAAGCAAGCTAAAAGTAACAGCTGATAACTGACAGAAGAATTACAGAGTCCCAAGCTGTGAAAAAATTTGCCAACACCGACTATATGAATAATCCGCAATTACTTTTTGGGCAACCCAATATTTCGCCCCAATGTGGATATCATTTTCCTACTCTACTGCCAAATAACTTTCATTTGAGCCTGATATTGCTGTGGTCGCTATATACAGTGGCACAGATAAGTTTACATACCTTTTCGTAAATGCCATCTTCGTAAATTGACAATAAATTTTAACGAATTGTGGCACCAGTGGCCGTGGTGAACACTTTTAGCAATGGGCGATATTTTGGGGAAAAACTTTTTTGTACAAAAATTTCGTTTTTGTTTGATTTTTTTCGTGATTTTCTGATCGTGGTATGTAGACTTTTGTGTGCCACTGTATATAAGGTATGGGGGTATTTTAGGGGGAGGAGGTGAAAGCCCATATATCAGATTCGTGTCTAGTCTCAAATATCTTTCCTTTGATCCCCCATATTGTCTTTATTGGTTTATATTTCCATTTGGCGAAATCTGAAGGTGGCGCGTCCTTCCTGGATATCCCATCCTTAATAAGGATATCAAATTTCTTTTTCTGAGTTATGATAAACAGAGTTATATGAAACTTATAAACAGGGTAAGAGGGAGGCCACCGTAGCGCAGAGGTTAGCATGTCCGCCTATGACGCTGAACGCCTGGGTTCGAATCCTGGCGAGATCATCAGAAAAAATGTTCAGCGGTGGTTTTCCCCTCCTAATGCTGGCAACATTTGTGAGGTACAATGCCATGCTAAACTTCTCTCCAAAGAGGTGTCGCACTGCGGCACGCCGTTCGGATTCGGCTATAAAAAGGAGGCCCCTTATCATTGAGCTTAAACTTGAATCGGTCTCCACTCATTGATATGTGAGAAGTTTGCCTCTGTTCCTTAGTGGAATGTTTATGGGCGAAATTTTTTTGTATTTGTATAAACAGGGTAAGGGGAGGGTCCGCCCAATAAAACTTGGATGGTAGATCTACTACATACTCCTGGTTTTGGTGGTGGATTGGAGTAGCCAAATCCTTTTGCCGCGAAAGTGGATATTCATACTCTACTCCCAAAAACCACATTTGAGATACATATTACTATAGTCAGTATAGATGTGTGGTTCAGGGGGAGTTTATGAGGTGAGACGTCCCTGAAACACTTGGTCATAAAACAGATATCAGATTAGAGCCCCTATCTGCTATAATCCAGAAATATGTCCAGTTTGAGGGGTATATAGGGTGGGGTGGCCAACTACACACGTAGGCCTGAAAAATATCAGTATCGTGCTCTACTCTCAAATTTATTTTATTTGAGCCCAAATTGCCATTGGTTTAGAAGGAGTTTATGGGCTGAGACTACCCCCACCAACTTGGCCTCAAAATTGGATATCAAATTCGTTTTCTACTATCAAATATCTATTATTTATTGCCATGGCCGGTTTGAAGGGACTTTAGGGGGCGGACCCTGAAATAATATCAGCATCGTGCTAGAGCACGATTCTGTTTAAGCTCCATAATGTAAAGCATGTTGAAGGCGTTAGTTAGGGGCCCCAGATACCAAGGAATAAATATTTTATATTAGATTCTTACTCAACTTTTAAATACCTTTCATTTGATATTCATATTGTCCCAATTGATAAATATGCCCTGCTGGAGGGTTTTGGGGGTGGGAGGCCCCTCAGACACCAAGGAATATATTTTTATGTCAGATTTGTACTCTACTTTTAAATACCTTTCATTTGATATCCATATTGCCTAAATTGGTGAATGGGTACTGTTGGGGGGTTTTTGGGGGTGGGGGAACCCCCCTCCCCCCCATCCCTCTCCGAACTCTTAATGTGAAATTTTTATAGCAAGTTCGTACTCTACTCTTAAATACCTTTCGTTTGATACCCATATTGCCCCAATCAGTGAACATGACCGTCCGGGTGCGTTTTGGGATGGGGCGTCCCCCCATGTTATTTGACGCAAAAATTGTATATCAATTTCGTGTTTTTGGGGTACCATAAGGTGGCATACAAAATTTCAAATCGATGCCACCCATCTCCGTGATCTGGCTTTTTTTAAAAGTGCGGTAAGGGGAGGGCCCCCTGCGGTAAGGGGAGGGCCCGCCCGAGTTTTCCCCTTCTAATGCTGGCGAAATTTGTGAGGTAACATGCCATGTAAAAACTTCTTCAAAAAAGAGATGTAGCACGCCGTTCGGACATGGCTATAAAGGAGGCTATAAGGAGGTCCCTTAAATTGAGCTTAAAACTTGAACCGGACAACACTGAATGATATGTGAGAAGTTTTCCCCTGTTCCTTGGTGGAATGTTCATGAGTTCATTCGTTCGTTTGAGTCCGATATTCCCATGGGGGTTTTGGAAGTGGCAAATACTTTTCCTCGAATGTTGATATAAAATTCGTTCACTACTCTCAAATGCCTTTCACTTGTGCGGCGGGAGTGTTAAGGGAATTGGGCGGCTACCTAGGAACCTGGCCCTGAAAAAAAATAACATATTCATGCTCTACTCAGAAAAAAATTTTTTGAGCCCCATATTGCCAAGCTCACCTAATACAATTAAGGGGATATTATAAGGCTGCAGCGGACCTTAGTTACTTGGTCCCGAAAGTCGATATCAGATTCGTGTTCTACTGCCAAAAACCTTTCATTGCAATTCCAAATTGCAATGGTCGGTAAATATATCCGGATTGGGTAGGTTTTCGGGGTGGAGCGGCCTCCCAAACACTTTGACCAAAAATTAGATATCAGATTCATTTTCTACTCTCAAATAACTTTCATTTGAATCCCATATTGTCATGATTGGTGCAAATATTCCGTTTGCGGGCTTTGGGGTAGGTGCGGTCGCCTCAGGTACCCCACCCCAAATTTCACATATACTATAGGTTCGACCGATTTGCAGTAATAATGCAATAAAATGGTCATTTTTGAACCAGTTCTCTCGAAATTTGCCAGGGAGGATTTTCTATTGATTCTCGACATTACTGGTGAATATCAAAGAAATCGGTTAAGATTAGGATATATCTCTCATATATATATCGCCCGATTTTCACTTCTAGAGCAGTGGCAAGCGCCTTTATTGACCAATCTTGCCAAAATTTTGCACAACGCTTTCCTCGAGCACTACCACAATATTTGAGAAGTTTGCTCGAAATCGGTTCAGATTTAAATATACCTCCCATATATATGTTCGTCCGATTTAGAGAAATATTGCAACAAAGTGGTCATTTGTTAACCGATTCTCTCGAAATTTGGCAGGAAGGATTTTTTCTTGACTCTCGACATTGCTGATGAGTTTCATAGAAATCGGTTCAGATTTAGATATAGCTCCCATATATATTTTCATCCGATTTTGTGAAATATTGCAATAAAGAGCTGATTTGTTAACCGATTCTCTCGAAATTAAGCAGGGAGGATTTTCTTATGACTCTTAGTATTACTGGTGAATTTCATAGAAATCGGTTCAGATTTATATATAGCTCTCACATACATATATCGTCCGATTTTCACTTCTAGAGCCACTGCAAGTGCCTTTATTGACCAATCTTGCCAAAATTTTGTACAACGCTTTCCTCGACAACTACCACAATATATGAGAAGTTTGCCGGAAATCGGTTCAGATTTAGATATACCTCCCATATATATGTTCGTCCGATTTTGAGAAATATTGCTATAAATTGGTCATTTGTTAACCGATTTTCTCGAAATTTGGCAGGAAGTATTTTCTCTTGACTCTCGACATTACTGATGAATTTCATAGAAATTGGTTCAGATTTAGATATAGCTCTCGTATATAAATATCGCCCGATTTTCACTTCTAGAGCCACTGCAAGCGCATTTTTTGACCAATTTTGGCAAAATTTTGCACAACTCCTTCCTCGACGACTACCACAATATCTAAGAAGTTTGGTGGAAATCGATTCAGATTTGAATATAGCTCCCATATATATGTTCGTCTGATTTTGGGTAATTTTGATTTAGTTTAATTTTTTTTCGATATAATTTTTTCCTTTTTTTTAATATTTCCCTAATTTTTTTCCTTCAGCTTGCATGAATTTTCTTATCGTTTAAGCGACACGTTTTTCTTTCGATTTTATTATGAAAATATTCAATTATAATGTAATGCAATAAAGGCATTAATATTTTCTTACAGTTGCGTTTTATAAGGAATTTGTCTTGTTGTTGTTATTGTTTTAGCCTTAGGGTTCCACACCCACCCATGGGTGGAGTGAGAGAATGATGCTGCTGTAAATCGCATTCTTTTACACATTCAGTGAGTTTTAGCATTATTCCTGATGCTAGCTTTAAACGAGTTATCCATGAACTACTTAAGTGAAATCACAAATTGATCTACTTTATGATGATGGGTAGCAGAGAAGCTGCTGCTGCTGCTGCTACTCTACTCTACTCAGCTCTGCTCTGCTTTCTTGTCTGCTCTGCTCTGCTCCAAAGCAATTTAATATCATTTGTTATGGATTTTGTATCGAAATATGTAAGTCAGTGAGCCGAAGAGTTAAGTTGAACTGCTTGCCATGAAGTGTACATGAGTTGGGAACGTTGAAGAAAACCAGAAAAAAAGGAAGCAGCCAGCCAGTCAAGGAGAAAGAAGGAAACAATTTATGCAATTTTTTTTTTTATGAAATGTTTTCAGCGGATGCCAGTAAGTGTAGAGCAGTCAGGTTGGTTGCTGCATTATGGCAATGATGGCTGCGACTAACTCAATGACTATTTTACACACAACTCCCTGGTTATCTGTCTGTGGAGCGTGTTTTTTTTACATATATTTAGACATTATTTGCTGGCACATGCATGTATGGCATGAGTTTTACTCTTACAAAGGATGGTATTTGGGTCAACGGCAGACATGCCAGCTGTAGAGGAAAATCATTTAACTTGGCCAGCTCGCTTCCACACATTCCTGAGAACAAGCAAAATTTTTGTTTTTCATTTTGAGCCATAGTAGTAAGACAACACGGTTGGCTGATCAACTTGAATAGGTGTTTTGTGAGTTGGCCACAAGAAATGGGTGTGTGGACGACCCCCAGAGCTGGCCACAAGCAAGGAAAGCCGAAACTTATATTCGTTTCTCTTTTGTGCTTAAGATACTCATATTTAATTTCAAGATTAACCATGACCACACAATCCACTATGTAGCCCCCCACAAAAGAGCGACAGCTGTTATCCTACAAACCCAATCAAAAATCTCTACAAAGTCCCCCACACACACAACCAAACATACACATATGAATACAACAATAGCAGCATAGCAGAGATTAATAAGAAATGAACAACCCTGTCAGAAGGCATAGTAGAAAACTACAACAAAACAAACAACACATTCCATATATTGAAGTATAAACATTTGTGGGCCTGTTTGTTGTTGTTGTTTTTTTCATTCTTAGTTTGGTTGAGTCTTCATTGACAATGTTTTTTAAGATGTTGTTGTTGTGCTTCTTCTTCTTCTTCTCTATATGATGGTAAAGTGAAGCGACACTCACACATACATACAAAATATTCATTTTGAACAACAACCTTAACAATGGCCATACACTCTGGTAACAGCAGTTTCAAAGCTGGATGCTGCAGTTAAATGCTTATGTGAAGGAGCCTAGGCTTGCTGCTGTGTTTGTTTGTGTCGTATGTGTGTGTGTTCTCAGGCTGTTACTTCCACATATTTTAAGTTTAACATACTTTGGGAGAACAGTACACATGTTTCCAAAGTTTGTTACTTCTTTGACGCCTCCTTCAGCTGTTCTTAACTTAACGAATAGTTTTGCTTACTGACTGCTTTGTGAGTAAAGATTTAAGCAACTACAAATGGATGGGTATGCTATATAAGGCAAAGGAAATTTTCAGCAAAAAAAAAAACAAAATATTGAAAAAAAAAATTAAATAAAAAATGTGTAAAAATAAAATTTTGACAAAATTTTCCATAAAAATAAAATTTGGACAAAATTTTCTAAAAAAATAAAATTTTGACATAATTTTTTATAAAAAAATCAAATTTTGACAAATTTTTCTATAGAAATAAAATTTTTGCAAAATTTTCTATAGAAATGAATTTTGACAAGATTTTTTATGTCAATAAAATTTTAACAAAATTTTCTAAAAAATAAAATTCTGAAAAAATTTTTTTTTATAGAAATAATAATTAAACGATTTCTTTGAAATTTTCACAGATTATGGGGAGTGGACCGAAAGGAGCAATAGGCTATATAATTTTTTGACATCACAAGGGGGGCGGACCCTCCCCCTTATCACAAAAGTACCACTCAAAAATAAAATTACACCGGTCGGGACAATGTGGGGCTCAAATGAAAGGTATTCGGTAGTAGAATACTAATATGATATCAAAATTTGGATCTAAGTAAATGGGGGCCGCCCCGTTTCCAAAACCCCCCAAAAAATAGGTTTATTGGACGAAAATGACAATGTGGGACGCGAATGAAAGGTATCCCGGAGTAGATTACGAATATGGTCAGTAAGGAGCTATAGGCTATATAATTTGTTGATATCGCAAGGGGGACGGACCATCCCCCTTACCACAAAAGTACCGCCTAAAAATAAAAGTAGATCGATCGGAACAATGTGGGGTTCAAATGAAAGGTTTTCGGTAGTAGAACACAAATATGACATCAGAAGTTGGATCCAAGTAACCGGGGGGGGGGGGGGGGGGGGGCCGTCCCGACTCCAAACCCCCCCCCCCCAAAAAAAAAAGGTTTATTGGACGATAATGACAATGTGGGACGCGAATGAAAGGTATTCGGGAGTAGATTACGAATATGGTCAGTAAGGAGCTATAGGCTATATAATTTTTTGATATCGCAAGGGGGACGGACCCTCCCCCTTACCACAAAAGTACCGCCCAAAAATAAAAGTAGATTGATCGGAACAATATGGGGTTCAAATGACAGGTTTTCGGTAGTAGAACACAAATATGACATCAGAAGTTGGATCCAAGTAACTGGGGGGCCGCCCCGACTCCAAAACCCCCCCATAAATAGGTTTATTGGACGATAATGACAATATGGGACGCGAATGAAAGGTATTCCGGAGTAGATTACAAATATGGTTATGAAAAAGGTATAGGCTTTATAATTTGTTGATATCGGAAGGGGGTTTGGACCCTCCCCCTTAACCCAAAAGTACGACCCAAAAATAAAAGTGGACCTATCGTTGCAATATGCGACTCAAACGAAAGGTATTCAGAAGTAGAATACGAATTTTATATAAAAAATGGTTACAAATAACTGGGAGGCCGCTCGACCCCAAAACCCCCAAAAATAGTTTTATTGGATGATTATGACAATGTGGGACGCGAATGAAAGGTCATCTGGAGTAGATTACGAATATGGTCATGAAGGAGGTAAAGGCTTTATGTTGATATTGTCCTCTATTTGTCCCCCCATAGAGGACAAATTTACCGACCACAGCAATTTGTAGCTCAAATAAAAGGTCTTGGGGAGTAGAGCACTAATCTAATCTAACATTCTCCGTAACACCTCCCATATAGGGCGTATTTGCTGCAATGGTCAGCAAAATATGGGGATTAAATAAAAAGTATTTTATAGAAGAACGCGCATGTGATATATATTGGGTTGCCCAAAAAGTAATTGCGGATTTTTCATATAGTCGGCGTTGACAAATTTTTTCACAGCTTGTGACTCTGTAATTGCATTCTTTCTTCTGTCAGTTATCAGCTGTTACTTTTAGCTTGCTTTAGAAAAAAGTGTAAAAAAAGTATATTTGATTAAAGTTCATTCTAAGTTTTATTAAAAATGTATTTACTTTCTTTTAAAAAATCCGCAATTACTTTTTGGGCAACCCAATATATCTTATCAGGTCCAAGTCACTCAGTTGCCGTCCCATTCCCCAAAACACCACCACAAACCGATCATGTTTGCCGACCGTGGAAATATGGGTCTCATATTAAAGATATTGGGGAGTATAGCACGAATCTGATTTCAACATTCGGGACCAACTGTCTGGGGAATGTCCCACCTCCATAAAAACCCCCAAATAGGATGTATTTGCTTACCATGACATTTTGGAGCTCAAAGATAGTAGAGCATGAACCGGACATTTTTGCTGACTATTGCATATTTGCTGACTATTGCAATAAAAAATTTGATTACAAAACAAATTTGATGTCCAATTGAGGCCAAATGTTTGACCCCCTTAAACCTATGGCAATACGGAGTTCAAATAAATGATATTTGAAAGTAGAGCACGATGTTGATATTTTTTCAGGGCTAAGTGTTTGGGGGACCACCTCACTCCCCAAAACAGCTCTTAATGGGACATATTTACCGATCATGGCAATATGGGGCTTACATAAAAGGCATTGGGGAGTAGGACGTGTTATTGATATCCGTTTTCAAGACCAAGTTTCTAGGGGTCCATCCCTTTAGCAAAATACCCCCTAAACAGAGGTCGGTAAATAGGTATGCCCATAAATTCGGCATACGATATATGCCCCTTGGGGCTCAAATAAAAGGTATTTGGGAGAAGAGAACAAAATTGATACCCACATTCTGGGGCTCCACACCACACCCTAAACCCACCAACCACCAACTTGGTCACTTCCCACTACCACTACTTCCCCTTGAGAATATCGGGCTCTAAGACATTTTTTAAGAATATAGTACATCTAACATCCCTTAGCCCTCGGAGCGAATTCATAGGCCAATAAAGATCATATGGGATTCACATAAAGACATATTTTATTATACTGTAGGTTAGGTTAGGTTGAAAAGAGGGTGCAGATATTAATCATCCCCATGCCACTTTGGACATACACCTAAGCCAGTAATCGGCTTGTTGTGAGCTCTAAATACAAAAAAGTAACCTCGAATAAGAAAATTTTAAGTTAGGAATTCCGTGCTACTTACAAAATTCCCACCCTAAGTTGGTCCATGTCTGATATTGTGTCTCCACATAAGTACCGGTGTCTGTTAGCCGTGAAAGCCGGGCAATGACATAGGAAATGCTTCAACGTCTAATCATCTTCCCTGCATGCCCTACGCATGCTATCAATTGCCGCACGGATTTTTATGGTCAGGCTGTCTAAAACAGATCTCAATCCCTGGGTTCTCAATGTAGACCCCCAGGCCCACTCTGCCCGTTAGCATTTATCCATCCGTATAACTTCATCTTGCGGACGGCAATACTAGGGTTCCGTTAGTTCAAGACTATGCCGCTGGCAGCAGTGTCTCGTACTCGACCTCAAGTATCCGATCGTAAAACTCTTTCTTTCCTTCCAGGTTTCCCATCGTCGTGTCGATTATACCGCGATTATATGAGCTGCTCACATCCTCAATCCATTCTCCCATCGACTTAAGTCTCATAGCTGCTGTTTCTGCCTCACACTTAATCTGTATGTGGGTCGGATTTTTATAGGAAAAATTATTTGTAGAAAATTTTCGTACAGAATTTTCTTTAGAAATAAAATATATCATGGAATTTTTAAAAATAAATTTTTTGTAAAATTTTTATTTTGAAAATTTTTTTTAAGTAAAAGTTTGGTAAACTTTGGTTATTTCGGTTTTTACTTCTTTTATGTTAAATTTTGTCATTATTATCTTTCTCCAGATAACATTTTCTATTGCTGTAGGACTATTGGTTCATTACAATGCTACAAGGCTGCTGTTTCCTTTTTAATTTTTCCCTGCCAGTAAACTTGTAATCCACTCTTATCTTGTAGAGTGTAAAAGAAGAATTGGTGCTTTTGCCTTTATGTTATGCCATAAGATAATCAGAAAAAAACAACATGAAATAATAATTTATACCGCATGTGTAGAAAGAAAAGAGTCTACAAGACAGCCAACAAGAGTGGTAGCAATAGCAGTAGCAATTCAAGCAAAGCATAGCACCCAGGCAACATCATCATTATCATCATCAACGTCAAAATCAGCCAAAGTGAAGATAGAAAAAAATTCTATGGGCTGCTGTAGATCTTTGAAGAACTCCAACAGCATATTCACATTCAAACATAGAATTCAGAGAGAGAGAGAGAGACAGCGAGAGAGAGAGAGAAAGATAACAAACACTGAATTTGTTTGGTTAAAAGTCTTGCATGTGGTCATGCATTAATCTATGTAAGTCTACTCTGACTGTCTTTGGCTGTGTGTTAGTGGTGTGAGTGTGTTATTTTTCCCCAACAACTTTAAGAACTATTATTTTTAGATTTTTTTGTCTTTAAAACGCGTGCTTGTCAAACTTAAGGTAAACTAGAACGTAGCAGAAAAATGATATTTCTAAGCCATAACTCATGAAAGAAAGAAAAAGTTGTGTGTGTTGAGATAAATAGGAAAAAATACATTTATTAAATTTTGTTATCTATATTTTGCTTCTTACTTGGTTTGTGATTGAAAATTTGATGTGAGTTTACTTCAAGATTTTCTTAGAGTGGTTGAATCAGCTTTAAGTTGAAAAAGGATCCGAAGATGATTTAGATTGATAAGGATTTGATATCATGACTAATGGCCTTCAGAGTACTGATAAATACAAATTAAATGAAATATTATAAAATAAAGTAAAATAAAATATAATACAATCAAATAAAATAAAGAATAATGCATAAAGAATAAGGAATAAAGAATAAGGTATAAATAATAATAAATAAAGAATAAGAAATAAAGAATAAAGAATAGAGAATAAGGAATGAAGAATAGGGAATAAAGAATAAAGAAAAATTAAAAAAGTATAATGAATAACAAATAAGGAATAAAGAAAAATTAAAAAAGTATTATGAATAAGGAATGAAGAATAATGAATAAAGAATAGAGAATAAAGATGAAAGATGAAAGAATAAGGAATAACGAATAAAGAATAGAGAATAAGGAATAAAGAATAAGGTATAAAGAATAAAGAATAGAGAATAAAGATTAAAGAATAAAGAATAAGGAATAAAGATAAGGAATAAAGAATAAAGAATAGGGAATAAAGAATAAGGTATAAAGAATAGAGAATAAAGATCGAAGAATAAGGAATAAAGAATAAAGATAAGGAATAAAGAATTAAGAATAGGGAATAAAGAATAAGGTATAAAGAAAAAGAATAGAGAATAAAGATTAAAGAATAAGGAATAAAGAATAAAGATAAGGAATAAAGAATTAAGAATAGGGAATAAAGAATAAAGAATAAGGAATAAAGATTAAAGAATAAATATTAAAGAATAAGGAATAAAGAATAAAGATAAGGAATAAAGAATTAAGAATAGGGTATAAAGAATAAGGAATAAAGATTAAAGAATAAAGAAAAACTAATAAAGAACAAAGAAAAAAAAATAAAGAATAGAGAATAAGGAATAAAGAGTAAGATATAAAGAATAGAGAATAAGGAATAAAGAATAGATAATAAAGAATAAAGATGAGAGAATTAGGAATAAATAATACGGAATAAAAAATAACGAATAGAGAATAGCGAATAAAAAACAAAGAACAAAGAAAATGAATAAAGACTATGGAATAAAGAATAATGAATAAAGAACAAAGAATAAATAATTAGAAATAAAGATTAAAGAATAAAGCATAAAGAATGAAAAATAAAGAATTAAGAATAAAGAGAAGAGAATAAAGAATAGTGAATAAGGGATAATGAATAAAGAATAAGGAGTAAAGAATAAATAATAAAGAATATAATAATAAAGAATAATGAATAAATAATTAGGAATAAGGAAAAATAATAATGAATAAAGTACAAATAATTAAAACCTAATGAATAATGAATAAAGAATTAGGAATAAAGAATAAGGAAAAATTAATAAAAAATAGGGAGTACGGAATAAATAATAAATAAAAATGAATAAGGAGTAAAGAATAAAAAATAAAGTATAACGAATAAACAACAAATAATAAAGAAGATTGAATAAAGAATAAGGAATAAAAAATAGAGAAAAAATAGTATAGAATAAAGAATAATGAATAAAAAATAAATAATAAATAATAAGGAATAAAGAATAAAATAATAAAGAATAATGAATAAAAAATATGGAATAAGGAAAAAGAATAATTAATAAAGAATAAAGAAAAGAGAATAAATAATAAGGAATACTTACTTTACTTTAATTGGCTATAAC
Organism: Stomoxys calcitrans; assembly: GCF_963082655.1. Classification (NCBI taxonomy): domain Eukaryota; kingdom Metazoa; phylum Arthropoda; class Insecta; order Diptera; family Muscidae; genus Stomoxys; species Stomoxys calcitrans. The sequence continues at coordinate 11,258,261 of NC_081555.1, read as the reverse complement.
AGAATATTTCTTCCACTAGCCGAACGTAGAATAGTGTTCCAAGCGCCTCGATCTTCTGCGCTCATTCTAAAATCTCTGACACCAAGTTTCGAGGTGTCTCCCACAACTTGATCTTTCCATCGGGCTTTTGGTCTTCCCGGTTTGCGTGTACCACCGTGTTTGCCTTCAAAAGACTTCTTGGCTGGAACTTCTTCATCCATTCTGACAACATGGCCTAGCCAACGCAGCCGTTGTATTTTGATGCGTGTAACTATGCTATCGGCGTCATACAGCTCATACAGCTCGTGGTTCATACGTCGCCTATATTCTCCGTTATTAAAAGAATAAGGAATAATGAATAAAAAATAAGGAATAAGGAATAAAGAATAAAATAATAAAGAATAATGAATAAAAAATAAGGAAAAAGAATAATGAATAAACAATAAAGAATAATGTATAAAGAATAGAGAATAAAGAATAATGAATAAAGAATAATGAATAAAGAATAATGAATAAAGAATAATGAATAAAGAATAATGAGTAAGGACTAGCACTTAACCAATCTTTTGCATACAACTTGGCCTGAATCTCCAACATTTCCCTTTACAGCTTCAGCTCTTTCTATTCCCTTAAGATTCTTCTTCGCCCTTTCCGCTGTATTTTTTTTCCAGTTAAGATGCCAATGGCAGTCTTATCTTTTTCTTAGTTTTTCTTCATATTATTGTTTTTTTTTTTTTATTTTGTTACATCTATAATTCTGTAGCATGTTTAGCACCAATTTTTGTTTTCCTTTCACATATATGCTCAAATTGCACATTTGCTTCTTTGTTGTTGTACCCCATTTTTTATGGCCCAGCATTGCAGCAATCGTGATCTGAAAGAAGTTAGTTTCATGGGTTTTTTTTATTATATTAAACTGCAAGAAGTTTTGTAGCCGATTAAGATTCTAAAGATTGCAGCGGTTACAAGTTGCATGTTATTTGATATTTTTTCTTGCAACATTGCATTGAAGTGTGCTGAACTTCATAAAGGAGAAGAAAAGAAAAATCAGAAAAAACGGGAAAAAGAAAATCTAGCAGCAATTATCTGTGGAAAACACCATTTAGTTTCGCAAGTATATAAAAAGCTATGGCCAAAGTAATTGGCAAGGAAAATTGTAAAATTGCTTTCCAACAATGATGGGGTGAAAAAATCAGTTGGTCAGCAGTAAATGGGAGGGCCATAAGAATAGCAAAATTCTGGTTTAAGATAACTAGTGATGGAAAATATTACAGCTTATTGAACAGAGGCGTCTTTGTACATTGATTGCTGTGCTCCTTTATTTGCTTCAAGGCCTCTTGGGGGCTATCTCGGCCTCTGATTTTTTTTTGAGCCATATTAGACTGAAACCGTTAATCAGATGCCATCACAACATCATAGGCAAGCGCAAATCGAATTACTCAACTCGAATGTCTAGCATACACCATAATTTAGTTATTATGGCCTTTTAAGGCCTTAAACGTCTTTCTTTTGAGGTGATTTTGTTCCAGTATCTCATTTGCCATGTTGCTACATGTGGCCATGTATGTATGTTATTTTACTATTATGGACATATAAAGAAATCAAATGAGTATTTGAAATTTAATAGAAAAAGAAATTGTTTGATGTAAAAACATCAAGTCTTAAAGTAACCCAGCAAACAATTTGGTAATGAGAAAAGCAAAAATTTTTTGAAATTAAAAGCTATTAAAAGGGAGTGAATAGAGTTTTAAAAAATGATAAATTATTGAATTTTAAGTAGTATGACTACCAAATCGGAAGTCTCTTATCAGACTTATCTGAACTTTTTAGATTATTGTGAAGCCATAGTGCCCAAAGTTGACAATAGTGTGTTATATTCAATATCACAACCTATTATTCATAAGAGTTGAATCAATAAATGAAACAACCAGCTTTTATTTAAAGTCAACAATTCCCATTTTCTACTTAATTTTAGTTTAGTTTTTGCTAAATTTAGTTGATACCATAATGGTGGGGCAGTTTTATTAAGGTATTCAAGATCAGCGTAGTCATATTTTATACAGATAAGTATTATTACGTTGCAAATAGCTGAGATAATTTCATTTCACTGATTAGAGATATTGCAATCTATTAAAAAAACAACGCCTACATAACAGGAAGTTTATTTGGGTTGTTGTTTTATCAACTTTGGAAATAAATGGTGACACATGTGCGTGCTGCAAACATTGAAAAGAATGTTTAAACTGCAGATCGTGACGCATGTCGTCTTCTTTGCTTCACGCTCTTTCAAACACAAATACCTTTCATTTGAGCCCCATATTTCCAAAGTTGGCGAATATGGCAGGTTTGGGGATGGGGCGGCCACTTAGTGACTTGGCTCTGAAAATTTATATCAGATTCAGATTCTGCTCTAAAATACCTCTAATTTCAGCCCTATATTGCAATGGTCAGCAAATACGTCTTACTTGGGGATGTTATGGGGGTAGGGTGATCCCATACATACCTTGCCGAATATTGATATCAAATTCGTGCTTTACACTCAAAGACCTTTAATTTGAGCCCCATATTGATATGGTCGTAAATTTATCCTCTTTCTGGGGTGTTTTTGCGGAGAGGCGGCCGCCGAAATTTGGTGCAGTGAATTGTGTTAGGGCCTTCGATATGCTTCTTCAATTTGGGCCATATTGGTTCAGATTTGGATATAGCTGCCATATAGACCGATCTATCGATTTAAGGTTATGGGACCATAAAAGGCGCATTTATTGTCAGATTTTGCCAAAATTTGGCACAGTGAGTGGTGTTAGGGCCTTCGATATCCATCTTCAATTTGGGCCAGATTAGTTCAGGTTTGACTATAGCTGCCATATAGACCGATCTCTCGATTTAAGGTTATGGGACCATAAAAGGCGCATTTATTGTCCGATTTTGCCAAAATTTTGCACAGTGAGTTGTGTTAGGGCCTTCGATATCCATCTTCAATTTGGGCCAAATTAGTTCATGTTTGACTATAGCTGCCATATAGACCGATCTTTCGATTTAAGGTCTTGGGCCAGTAAAAGGCGCATTATTTGTCCGATTTCGCCGAAATTTTGTACAGGGAGTTGTGTTAGGTCAGTCGACATCCTTTTTCAATTTGGCCCAGATCACTCCAGATTTGGATATAGCTGCCATATATACCAATGTCTCGATTTAAGGTTTTGGGCCCATAATAGATGCATTTATTGTCCGACTTCGCTGAAATTTTGAACAGTGAGTCGTGTTAGGCCCTTCGACATCCCTTTTCAATTTGGTCCAGATCGGATCAGATTTGGATATAGCTGTCATATTAACCGATCTTTCGATTTAAAGTCTTGGTCCCATAAAAGGCGCATTCATAATCCGATTTCGCTGAAATTTGACACAGTGACTTGTTTTAGGCTTTTCGACATCCATGTCGTATATGCTTCTGATCGGTCTTTATTTGGATATAGCTACCAAAAGGAACAATATTATTAGACCACACAATGTTCATGCCGAATGTGGTCCCAATCGGACCATATTTCGATATAGCTGCTATGGGGGCATAAATAATGCATTTTTCACCTGATTATAACGATAGGTGGTTCACATATATACCCGAGGTGGGTGGGTATCCAATGTTAGGCCCAGCCGAACTTAACGCCTTTTTACTTGTTTTTGATTTATTTTTTTTATTTTATGTTGAAATATATATTTTATTTTATTTGTATTTTATTTTATTTTATTTTATTTTATTTAATTTTATTTTATTTTATTTTATTTTATTTTATTTTATTTTATTTTATTTTATTTTATTTTATCTTATTTGGTTGCCCAAAAAGTAATTGCGGATTTTTTAAAAGAAAGAAAATGCATTTTTAATATAACTTAGAATGAACTTTAATCAAATATACTTTTTTTCTAAAGCAAGCTAAAAGTAACTGCTGATAACTGACAGAAGAAAGAATGCAATTACAGAGTCACAAGCTGTGAAAAAATTTGTCAACGCCGACTATATGAAAAATCCGGAATTACTTTTTGGGCAACCCAATATTTTATTTAATTTAATTTAATTTAATTTTATTTTATTTTATTTTATTTTATTTTATTTTATTTTATTTTATTTTATTTTATTTTATTTTATTTTATTTTATTTTATTTTATTTTATTTTATTTTAATTTTATTTTATTTTATTTGTATTTGATTTGTATTTTATTTTATTTTATTTTATTTTATTTGTATTTTATTTTATTTTATTTTATTTTATTTTATTTTATTTTATTTTATTTTATTTTATTTTATTTTATTTTATTTTATTTTATTTTATTTTATTTTATTTATTTTATTTTATTTTATTTGTATTTTATTTCATTTTATTTTATTTTATTTTATTTTATTTTATTTTATTTTATTTTATTTTATTTTATTTTATTTTATTTTATTTTATTTTATTTTATTTTATTTTATTTTATTTTATTTTATTTTATTTTATTTTATTTTATTTTATTTTATTTTATTTTATTTTATTTTATTTTATTTTATTTTATTTTATTTTATTTTATTTTATTTTATTTTATTTTATTTTATTTTATTGAAAAATTTGCAAAATTTGATTTCTTAGAATTTTTTTCATTATTCTCTTTCTGTTGAAAATCTCAAAAATTGCCTTTTAATTATTGAAATTTATTTGCTCTCATACCTCCACCCCAACACCCTTTTCTCTTTCATACATTCATTTTTGCCAGCTATCATTTAGTGAATGGCAGTACCACCTGACGTGTTGCTGTTATGTGCTCGTTGTGCTGTTGTTTATTTTTTTTTGTCTTTTTGTATTTTAATCAGTTTCCGTTTTATTGTGTTTGGCGTTTTTTTCCAATCTGGAATTTGTGAGCATTCCAAAGTCGTAATTGCTAAAGATGAGTTAAGATTTTTAAATGATAAACACGTTGTTTTTTATGATTTCAACAAATGTTGCGTTGTGCACAACAGAGGCAACAGAGCAAGTCTTTAGAATGATAAGCAGGGAACGATAATAAAAATTTAATAAATTATGACAATTGATGGAGTCATTATAGAGAAATTAATAAAAGATTAATGGCAAAAAATTTAATTTTTTTTTATATTAGAATATTTATTAAAGATTTAGTTTTATATAACATTTTTATTAGAAATTTAATTGCCAATTCTTACCTTTATATATTTTCCCTCTAAAGTGTCCATATAAAACCACTTAAAGGCCCTTAAGCTTAAATACATGAACATTCCAATGTATCTTTAAACTCACACATACACTGACACACGCACACTTAATAAATATCATATTATTATCACCACTACAGACTGCTTGCTTCATTGGTGTTTAGTTATGTATCAGTGGACTTGTGTGTGTCTGGTGTGTGCACAGCCATTACTGGCTGGCTACTGGCTTCTGTGGAAACCTTTTGGTTTTTTTTTTGTTTGCTCTTCAACATCCATATATCTCTCTTTTTGTTTCAACAAATTTAATAACCTTAGCCCGAAAACTTCATAAATCCTTGGTAATTTGAAATAAACATTTCAATTCCATACCAAATCCCCCAACCCCCTCCCCCCCAAAAAAAAGCAATAATGACCATAAATATTCATTTGTTTCAAAAAAGAGAGGAAAGGAAAAACAAAAAATGGCATAAAACAAATGTCGAAAAATTCCATTTAAAGGGTTTAATCTACCCAACAAATTGAGTGAGACGTAATGTAAAGTATCAAGGGCAAGGGTATCAAGAATAGGCAGTTAAGGGGAGGGGGGCGGTTTTTGGTTTAATGTTGGATTATGGACAATTGTGAGAGATGATTTTAAACGCCATAAGCATAAGATGAGGAAGAATCGAGTAGCACAAAAGGACCCGGCCTGGCCTTTGCTTGCTGCCCCTGTCTGTCTCTCTGATATGTGATATGTGGAAAGTTTTAAAAAAAAGGGCCTTCATTGATATGATATATCAATATGTTTTAAAAATGAAACAAAAGACTCATCGTATGGAGTCCGGGTATATAACAACAATGTTTTCTCTTATTACAATCGACCATATTTTATATGTTTTTTGGGGAAACCTCAAATTGGGGAAAAATCATTTCAGTGTTAGAGTGGACTTACACAAAAAAGTTAAGTAAGCATAGAATCAAAGGATTTTTATGGGGGGGAATAAAAGGAATAGGGAAGGAGGGAGAGACAAAAAAAATATATAGATTAAAGATAGTGGAAAATGTTGAAAAAAAAGGTAAAGAGAAAATTTTGTCAAAATTTTATTTCTTTTTTTTTGGGTTTTTGGTTGACTGTTTGTTGTTTATTTGTGGCAGTTAGTTCAGCTTATGGCTATTTTATCATTAAACAAACCAAATCATGCTAAGTTCGGTCGGGCCGAATCTTATTTACCCTTCACTTTGGATAGCATTGGTCGAGTTCTTTTCCCGGTATCTCTTTTTAGGCAAAAAAAGGATAAAAGAACATATTGGGTTGCCCAAAAAATAATTGCGGATTTTTTAAAAGAAAGTAAATGCATTTTTAATAAAACTTAGAATGAACTTTAATCAAATATACTTTTTTACAATTTTTTTTCTAAAGCAAGCTAAAAGTAACAGCTGATAACTGACAGAAGAAAGAATGCAATTACAGAGTCACAAGCTGTGAAAAAATTTGTCAACGTCGACTTTTTGGGCAACCCAATAATAAAGATGCCATTAGAGCTATATCAAGTTTTGGTCCGATTCGGACCATAATTGAAATAAATGTTGCAGACCAAAGTAGAAGTTATTGTGTAAAATTTTAGCCAAATCGAATAAGAATTGCGCCCTTTAAGGGCTTAAGAGGTAAAATAGGGAGATCCGTTTATAGGGGAGCAGTATCAGGCTATATATCTATTCAGACCATATTTGTCAGGTATGTTGAAGGTCATGAGTACAAAATTTCAGCCAAATCGTATAATAATTGCGCCCTCTAGAGGCTAAAGAAGTCAAGACCCCAGATTGGTTCATATGGTAGCTATATCAGGTTATTAACCGATTTGAACTATACTTAGTACAGTTGTTGGAAATCATTACAAAACACCTTATGCAAAATTTCAGCCAAATCGGATAATAAATGCGCCCTCTAGGGGCTCAAAAAGTCAAGACCCCAGATCGGTTTCTATGACAGCTATATCAGGTTATAAACCGATTTGAACCATATTTTGCACAGTTGTTGAAAATCATAACAGAACACCTTGTGCTAAATTTCAACCAAATCGGATAAGAATTGCGCCCTCTAGAGGTTCAAAAAGTCAAGACCCCAGATTGGTTTATATGGCAGCTATATCTGGTTATGGACCGATTTGAACCATATTTGGCACAGTTGTTGAAAATCATAACAGAACACCTTGTGCTAAATTTCAGCCAAATCGAATAATAAAAGCTCCCTCTAGAGGCTAAAGAAGTCAAACCCCCAGATCGGCTTATATGGCAGCTATAACAGGTTATGTGCCGATTTTAACCATATTAGTCACTGTTGTTGGAAGTTACAACAAAACACCTCATCCAAAATTTCAGCCAAATCGGGTAAAAATTGCGCCCTCTAGAGGCTCAAGAAGTCAAAACCCCAGATCGGTTTATATGGCAGCTATATCTAGTTATGGAACGATTTGAGCCATACTTAGAACAGTTGTTGAAAATCATAACTGAACACTTTGTGCTAAATTTCAGCCAAATCGGATAATAATTGCGCCCTCTAGAGGCTAAAGAAGTCAAGACCCCAGATCGGCTTATATGGCAGCTATAACAGGTTATGTGCCGATTTTAACCATATTAGTCACAGTTGTTGGAAGTTACAACAAAACACCTCATCCAAAATTTCAGCCAAATCGGGTAAAAATTGCGCCCTCTAGAGGCTCAAGAAGTCAAAACCCCAGATCGGTTTATATGGCAGCTATATCTGATTATGGACCGATTTGAGCCATATTTAACACAATTGTTGAAAATCATAACAGACCACCTTGTGGTAATTTTCAGCGAAATCGGATAATAATTGCGCCCTCTAGTGGCTCAAGATGTCAAAACCCCAGATCGGCTTATATGGCAGCTATAACAGGTTATGTGCCGATTTTAACCATATTAGTCACAGTTGTTGGAAGTTACAACAAAACACCTCATCCAAAATTTCAGCCAAATCGGGTAAAAATTGCGCTCTCTAGTGGCTCAAGAAGTCAAAACCCCAGATCGGTTTATATGGCAGCTATATCTGGTTATGGACCGATTTGAGCCATATTTAACACAGCTGTTGAAAATCATCACAGAACACCTTATGCTAAATTTCAGCCAAATCGGATAATAATTGCGCCCTCTAGTGGCTGAAGAAGTCAAAACCCCAGATCGGCTTATATGGCAGCTATAACAGGTTATGTGCCGATTTTAACCATATTAGTCACAGTTGTTGGAAGTTACAACAAAACACCTCATCCAAAATTTCCGCCAAATCGGGTAAAAATTGCGCCCTCTAGAGGCTAAAGAAGTCAAAACTCCAGATCGGCTTATATGGCAGCTACAACAGGTTATGTACGGATTTGAACCATATTTAGCACAGTTGTTGAAAATCATAACAGAACACCTTGTGCTAAATTTCAGCCAAATCGGATAATAAATGCGCCTTCTAGGGGCTCAAAAAGTCAAGACCCCAGATCGGTTTATATAGCAGCTATATCAGGTTAAAGAACGATTTGAACCATATTTAGCACAGTTGTTGAAAATCATAACAGAACACTTTGTGCTAAATTTCAGCCAAATCGGATAATAACTGCGCCCTCTAGAGACTGAAAAAGTCAAGACCCCAGATCGGTTTATATGACAGCTATATCAGGTTATAGACCGATTTGAACCATACTTAGCACAGTTGTTGGAGATCATAACAAAACACCTCATCCAAAATTTCAACCAAATCGGATAATAAATGCGCCCTCTAGAGGCTCAAGAAGTCAAGACCCCAGATCGGTTTATATGGCAGCTATATCAGATTATAGACCAGGTTGAACCATATTTGGAACAGTTGTTGAAAATCATAACAAAACACCTCATGCGAAATTTCAGCCAAGTTATATTTAACTCATTTTATCTCCCACTCACTTTAAATTTCAATTTTTGCCATGTATTTTACAAACGATGAAGGTGTGTCTAGATTTCAATGCCATCAATACTTGGCTTCATCTAGGCTTTTCCCGCCTCCCAAAATGAACTATGGCATTTTATTGACCCTATATGTTTTATGAGAAACCCACACTCAATACTCTCTCTACTCATCACATCAATTGTCAGCGAAATGTCAAACATTTGAAAACATAATTTTTTCTGATGTATCTGCCAGTGGGCAGTGCCAACGCCACAACATTGAATTGCATGTCATTTCAATCATCAGTTGACTTGTTTGTATGGTGGAAATTCTGTATGTCTTGTCAATTGAATGAATGATTCTTGGGGGCGACAGCAAACGTAAATAGTTTTTGTGTACTGTTATTGAGTACTAGGTAAACTAACGGTTAAAGGATATGCGTGAAAACAAAGAAAGAAGGAAAAAAGTTTATATGGGAGAAATGATTAGATGGACAGACAGACGGATGGATAGGCACACTAGCGCAAAACTTAGCATGTCTGCCTATGACGTTAAACGCCTCGGTTCAAATCCTGGCAGGGACATCAGAAAATTTTTCAGCGTTGGTTATCCCCTCCAAATGCTGGCGATATTTGTGAGGTAAAAACTTCTCCCCAATGAGATGTCACTCTGCGGCACGCCATTCGGACTCGGCTATAGAAGGGAGGTCCCTTATCATTGAGCTTCAAATTGAATCAGACAGCACTCATTGATTTGTGAGAAGTTTGCCCCCAGTTCCTTAACGGAATGTTCATGGGCAAATTTTTATGAAATGAACATTTCGATGTGGCAGAAACGGAAAATTTAGGCCCTCTAGTGGCTCAGGAAGTTAAGAAGCCTGATAGCCTTATATGGAAGCTATATCAGGTTATCAACAGATTTTCACCATACTTGACACAGTTGTTAAAAGTTATAACGAAACACCTGATGCAAAATTTCAGCCAATTGGGATAAGAATTTCGTCCTCTCAGAAGCTCTAGAAGTCAAGACCCAACATCGGTTTATATGGCAGCGTAGATTAAGAATCTGACATACAAAATCAAATCGAAGTGTAGGGGGGTCACCTAACCCACCAAAAACGCCCCAAATGGGCATATGACCCATCATGACTATATGAGAATCGGTTTGTTTGAAAGGTATTGGTCCAAGTACCCAGCGAGCTGCATCGACCCAAAACCTCCTCCAAACAGATATATTCGACGTTCCCATCAATGTGGGACTAAAATGAAAAAGAATTCGACAGTAGATTACAAATATGGTATAAAAAATTAGGTCCAAGTAATGGGAGGTCTTGCAGCGACCACTGCCGTTAGGTTAAGGGAGCTTCCGCATTGGTCATGTGACGGCTACGGACACTGGGTTATCCTTGATACAATATCCAATGTTCCAGGCAGTGTGGATTACACCCTACCTTAGCCGCTTTTTGATAAAAATTACTGTACCACTATTTCTGATAGAAACGATTGGAACTACGATATCCCTGGTAACAGAAATTACATAGAATTTCTATACGGATGGCTCCAAACTAAACGACCAGGTGGGCTTTGGGGTGTACTCTTAAAAATCTAGAACTGGCCACTGCAGTGTGTATCAAGCAGAGATCCTTGCAATTAAGGAAATGGTGGAATGGCTAAGATATAATGGCATTACGACGATGGGCATAAATATCTTCTCAGACAGCCAGGCAGCCATTAAATCCCTGGAGAATGTATTTCTGAACACAAAAACCACCCTCGACTGTCGCAGATCTCTCAACGAGATGGCTGAACAGTTCCAAATTCACCTGTTCTGGGTGCCGGGCCACAGAGATATCCCAGGAAATTCTAAAGCAGACGAGCTTGCGAAACTAGGAACTACCTTAGACACTCCAGGGACACTGGAATCTGTGGTGGTATGCCTCTAGCGACATGTAAGCAAAGTTTTCAGGAGCAGGCCCTAAAGGTCAACGAATGATAGCCTCATTCTAGACCTCATCCAGACTTGAAGAGGTCTACTGCTATGCTGTCATTGGCTTGAACAGACGTCTCAATCATTGTGTCCGTCATGACAGCTGACTGTCTAATCGGAAAACATGCTGACAGACTGAAGGTTGCCATCAACGACTTTTGCAGAAGCTGTAGGGACATCGAGGAAGAAGAGACTATAGAAAACCTTCTGTGTGTGTGTGTGTGTCCCGCACTAGCAGTTAGAAGGAGTTCCACTTTAGGTTCTCATTTCTTCAAGAACAGAAGATGGAAGATGCCTTCCAGTTCCTACCGTTGAACCCTCCAGATCGCTTTGAAAACCCAACAACATACGAATGTTCGTTTCCCCCAACAGACAGGTTCTCAAAGACATAAGAACCTAAAGGGGAACTCCTTCTGACTGCTAGTGCGGGTTACGCATCGAATTTTTTATGAAAATCAGTTGAAAAACTTAAAATGGCCATATCTCCTAAAATAAGCGTCCTAGAGCAAAAGTAAGGTTAATTCGTGATCCCTTGGAGAAATTCAAATTTTTTATGAAAATCAGTTGGAAAACTTAAAATGGCCATATCTCCTAAACTAAGCGTCCTAGAGCAAAAGTAAGGTTAATTCGTGATCACTTGGAAAAATTCGAATTTTTTATGAAAATCAGTTGGAAAACTTAAAATGGCCATATCTCCTAAACTAAATCTCTTCTTCTGCGATGTCCTCACAGCTTCTGCAAAAGTCATTGCTGGCAACCTTCATTCTGTCAGCATGTTTTCCGATTAGACAGAGCCTTTTTATGACATGACTGAGACGTATGTTCTAGCCAATGACAGCAAATGGAATGCTCACAGCCTCCTCTTTGTGACCATCTATCATTCGTTGTCCTTTGGGTCTGGTCTTCTGTCTTGCATGGATTTATACCTAGACCACTTTTGGTAGGCCACTTTGTTGTTGCATGTTCAGCTTCCTGAAGTACATCGCTTAGGGCGCCACCTTGTCCGTTGGAGAATTTCCCGGGAAATGTGTATCAACGAGTAGTTCTGGTATTTCCTCATTATACATTGTCCATAGATTATATATTGGGTTGCCCAAAAAGTAATTGCGGATTTTTTAAAAGAAAGTAAATGCATTTTTAATAAAACCTAGAATAAACTTTAATCAAATATACTTTTTTACACTTTTTTTCTAAAGCAAGCCAAAAGTAACAGCTGATAACTGACAGAAGAAAGAATGCAATTACAGAGTCACAAGCTGTGAAAAAATTTGTCAACGCCGACTATATGAAAAATCCGCAATTACTTTTTGGGCAACCCAAAAGTTCTCTAGGACAGAATCTTCCTTAGCCTAGAGGCCTCGGATGTATCCTCCACGAAGCTGCACAATTCTACCCAGGATTTTTTTTGAGCCTTTCCCAGCTCGCTCTTATATTTTCTTAGCTCAGCGTTGTAGGTGTTCCAATCGTGTGGTGCTCTTGTGGCTTTTGCTCTGTTGAAGAGTTTCCTGCATTGCTTCCTTAGATCAACCAGCTTTGGGTTTCACCATGAGGGGTCACTGTTTGCCCCTTGGCTTGGCACTAGGGCGTGCTAACACAAGCGAGTCATTCAGAACCTTCGTGATCTGCTTGACCACTATGTCTATATCCTCCGTAGTTTCTCCTTCCTTTTCTAGTCTAGAGGGGATAGTGGTGCAGAATTTGTACCGAAATTTACCCAATCCGCCTTTCTTCTGTTTAGCCGAGTTACCACTTCTGCAGTATTTTCTCCAAGGCTTAAACTACTATAACGATGATCAGAGAAGCTGTGGCCATCCAACACTTCGCATTCACATATTCTTCCACTTATATCTTCCGATACAAAGGTAATATCTATTGGTTTGCCCAAAAAGTAATTGCGGATTTTTCATATAGTCGGCGTTGACAAATTTTTTCACATCTTGTGACTCTGTAATTGCATTCTTTCTTCTGTCAGTTATCAGCTGTTACTTTTAGCTTGCTTTAGAAAAAAAGTGTAGAAAAAGTATATTTGATTAAAGTTCATTCTAAGTTTTATGAAAAATGCATTTACCTTTTTTTTAAAAAAAACCGCAGTTACTTTTTGGGCAACCCATAGTAAAGGGATTTTTTTTTAATTGCATTCTTTCTTCTGTCAGTTATCAGCTGTTACTTTAAGCTTGCTTTAGAAAAAAAGTGTAAAAAAAGTATATTTGATTAAAGTTCATTCTAAGTTTTATTAAAAATGCATTTACTTTCTTTTAAAAAAACCGCAATTACTTTTTGGGCAATCCAATACAAAGCAAAAGCTTTCATTTTCAAACTTCGAAATCGTTGGCTAGACCATGCCCTTCAAGATAATATTGCTGGTGGTGGTGCAGTTTGTAGCACAAGCATTGTCGTTTGATCCACATGTAATGTCCTCTTTATATATTTTTTTTTTTTGTACATATCTAAGGCCATCCATCAATTTTAATTATGTATGGATATTACAAAGAGAAAAATCTGTCTATGGATATGAATATGGATGCTGTTGTATTGGGGGGGGGGGGGGGGGAGGGGGTGAGTGGAAGTATGGGACTGGGGAGGATATGCTGGCTGATTCATCATGGGGAAGTATAAAACCATGAATGTATTTGACGACTGTGAATATTGTTATGTCAAGCATACAAGGCGCTCAAAGTATCACAAGGATATATGTGTGTGTCACACTCAGGCTGTGTTGTTATTCTCTCTTGGCTGTTTTTTTTTCGAGTGTGGGGAAGTCACACATATTGTTGGCCTGTAAAAGCAATACAGCTACTGTCACTTTGTTTTGTTCTCCCACCATTGTTCTGCCAGTCTTTCTCTATGTTTTATAACGGAGGAGTGATGAAAATTGCGCTTGTCTTCTTCCTCGCCTTCATGGCTGGGGCTGTAGAAAACCAGAAAAGTGAAACGTTCCCTTGTTATAGCTGGCGTTATTGTAAACAATTTATTATTGGCATTATTTTATGACATGTGTTGTGTTTGCAAATTTAAAATGTAAAATACATTGTGAGATGAGCTTTTAAATGATTGTCAGCACATCAATAGAGCTCTCACACATACATACATACATACACACTGTATAAGCACATATCATGCGTGGTTCGGTCCATACATACATACATACATGTGTCATGTCATGTGTGTACCATCGGTAATTATACTCACTGAGACATGGGCAGATATTCAAATACCCCAGACATGGCCCCCCCACCCCCCTCCCCCCATATTCATAGCGAGAATATTTACGCACACACACACAAAGCAATTGTGTTGCTATATGCTGCGAAAACGAAAGCAATTTTATTGTTATTGCCCTTGTTAAGATATTTTGTGTAGGTCCATGGCATGGTATGGCATGTTGTGCAAATGATTAAGTTATGCGCTGGGCTTTGATTCTGGGCAAACATATTGCCATGTATGTTTTTATTGAAATGTAAAAAATTTAATTTTCTTGCTTAACAAAGGACAATTGCTGCAAAAGTGATGGCAATAATTTTAAAATCTTTTTTTTTTATTGGCTGTTTGAGCAATGGCTTTATTGATGGCATCATCGAAAAAAATAATCGTATGTTGTTGCATGGAGGAAAACTATAGCAAAGGCAAATGAAGTTATAAAATTTAATTTTTAATAGATTATGGGCAGCTTATGAGGAAGCGAAGAATGCTATTCAGAGCAAGAGACTAAAAAAAAATAACTTCCCTGCAAACTATTGGATTGCCCAAAAAGTAATTGCGGATTTTTTAAAAGAAAGTAAATGCATTTTTAATAAAACTTAGAATGAATTTTAATCAAATATACTTTTTTATACCCTCCACCATATGAAGGGGGGTATACTAATTTCGTCATTCTGATTGTAACTACTCGAAATATTCGTCTTAGACCCCATAGAGTATATATATTCTTGATCGTCGTGAAATTTTATGTCCGTCAGTCCGTCCGTCCGTCCGTCTGTCTGTCGAAAGCACGCTAACTTCCGAAGGAGTAAAGCTAGCCGCTTGAAATTTTGCACAAATACTTCTTATTAGTGTAGGTCGGTTGGTATTGTAAATGGGCCATATCGGTCCATAACCTGATATAGCTGCCATATAAACCGATCTTGGGTCTTGACTTCTTGAGCCTCTAGAGTGCGCAATTCTTATCCGATTGGAATGAAATTTTGCACGACGTGTTTTGTTATGATATCCAACAACTGTGCCAAGTATGGTTCAAATCGGTCCATAACCTGATATAGCTGTCATATAAACCGATCTTGGGTCTTGACTTCTTGAGCCTCTAGAGTGCGCAATTCTTATCCGATTGGAATGAAATTTTGCACGACGCGTTATTATATCCAACAACTGTGCCAAGTATGGTTCAAATCGGTCCATAACCTGATATAGCTGCCATATAAACCGATCTTGGGTCTTGACTTCTTGAGCCTCTAGAGTGCGCAATTCTTATCCGATTTGCCTGAAATTGTGTACGACGGATTCTCTCATGACCATTAACATACGTGTTTATTATGGTCTGAATCGGTCTATAGCCCGATACAGCTCCCATATAAATCGATCTCTCTATTTTACTTCTTGAGCCCACAAAGAGCGCAATTCTTATTCGAATTGGCTGACATTTTACACAGGTCTCCAACATAAATATAATTTTATTGTGGTCCAAACCGGACCATATCTTAATATCGCTCTAATCGCAGAGCAAATCTTTTCGTATATCCTTTTTTTTTTGCCTAAGAAGAGATGCCGGGAAAAGAACTAGACAAATGCGATCCATGGTGGAGGGTATATAAGATTCGGCCCGGCCGAACTTAGGACGCTTTTACTTGTTTACACTTTTTTTCTAAAGCAAGCTAAAAGTAACAGCTGATAACTGACAGAAAAAAGAATGCAATTACAGAGTCACAAGCTGTGAAAAAAATTTGTCAACGCCGATTATATGAACAATCCGCAATTACTTTTTGGGCAACCCATATATACAGAATTTTGGGCATTTGTCTCCATGATTGAAAACTTGGAACAAAAAAAAACCCAAGAGAAAAAAACCAGTAAGGAAAGGCAAAAGTCGGTCGGAGCCGACTATCTAATACCCTACACGTAGCCTACAATTATAAAATCGGGCAATATATATACTAGCCAAACCAGGCCCGCTCCGCTGCGCCTTTTTTAACTTCCTAATATCATTTCTAAGGTGGGGACACTTCGCCCTGAATGCAGAAATCGAATTCGTGCCATTGTAGCCTATGACGCTGAACTCATTCGAATCCTAGAACAAAGCGCTATTTATTCCCTCTTAATGTTGGCGACATTTACGAGGTACAAAGCCATGCATGCAAGGTCCCTTATCATTAAACTTGATAAGGGACCTTGGAAAGTAACTCATTGATGTGTGAGAATTTGCCTCTTCTCAATTTCTGGTGGCAATGTTTTTCCTTAGGGTAATGTTCTCATCAGAGGAGGAATGGCACCTCAAACATTTCGACCCGAATATGGGTGTCAAATTCGTGCTGCACTTCCAAATCCCTTTAATTTGAGCCCCATATTGCCATGGTCGGTAAATATGAACCGTTTGGAGGGTGGTTTGGGGCTGGGGTTGGTTTGGGGCTGAGGGTGGTTTGGGGCTGAGGGTGGTTTGGGGCTGGGGGTGGTTTGGGGCTGGGGTTGGTTTTGGGCTGGGGATGGTTTGGGGCTGCGGGTGGTTTGGGGCTGGGGGTGGTTTGGGGCTGGGGGTGGTTTGGGACTGGGGGTGGTTTGGGGCTGGGGGTGGTTTGGGGCTGGGGGTGGTTTGGGGCTGGGGATGGTTTGGGCCGGCCACCGGCACTTTGCACTGAAAATAAATAACAAATTCGGGGGTTTAGGGGCTGCAAAATTGGATATCAAATGTGTTTTCTACTCTCAAATACCTTGCATTTCAGTCCCATATGATCATAATGGGTCAAATAAACCATTTGACGTATCTTTAGGAGGAAAAATGCCACCTAGACTTGAACGCAAATTTTAATGTCAAATTCATAATCTACTCCCCAAAATACCTTTCATTTGAGTCCCATATAGCCAGGGTAGGCTAAAATGCCCTTTTGGGGGTGGGCGACCTCCCATTACTTGGATCTATTTTTTTATGCCATATTTGTAATCTACCGCCTAATACTACCGCCTAATACTTATCATTTGAGTCCCACATTGACATGAACTTTGAATATATCTGTTTAGAGAAGTTTTGGGGTTGGGGGGGTAACTTTAATCCAAATTTTAATACCATACTCGTATTCTACTCTCCAATACCTTTCATTTGACACCTATAGTGTCCCGATCGGTCCACTTTTGATTTTGGGCTGTGTTTTTGGCATAAGGGGGAAGGCCCGTCCCCCTTCCCTATACCGAAAAATTATATGGCCTTTGTTTCTTTCCGGACCAACCTACACAATATGCCGAAATTTCGAGAAAATCAATTCTGCCGTATTTCAGTCTATACGGAACAAACAATCCAAGTCCCATATATCCGTGATTGGCTAATGTGCCAATTTTGTGCGTTTTTGTGGGGTTGGGGTGACTCCCTATACTTCGACATGAATTTGTATGTCAGATTCGTAATATACTTCCGCATACTTTTCATTTAATACCCATATTGTCCTTATCGATCCACTTTTGATTTTGGGTGGTGTTTTTGGGGTAACGGTGGAGGGTCCGCCCCTTCCATTATCAATAAATTATAAAGCCTATTCCTAATAACTGACCATATTCGTAATCTACTCCCGAATACCTTTCAATTGAGTCCCATATTGTCATGATCTTCAAATAAACCTATTTTAGAGGGTTTTGGGGCTGGGGTGGCCCCCAGGGACTTGGAGCCAACTTTTATTAAGAAATTCATACTCAACTCTTGAATATCTTTCATTTGAATCCCATATTGTCTTGATCGGTACACATTTATTTTTGGGTAGTACTTTTGGAGCAAGGGGGAGGGTCCGCCCCCCCTCTCCCGATATTAAAAAATTATATAGTCTATATTTGCTTCCAGACCAACCTACACAATCGGTTGAAAATTATAGCTACTACGGCCACTTAAGTACAAATCGGGCGATACATATACATGGGAGCTATATCTAAATCTGAACCGATTTTAATGAAATCTCACAGAGATGTTAACATCAGTAACAAAATCGTCCGTGCCAAATTTTGTGCAGATCGGTTGAAAATTATAGCTACTACGGCCATTTAAGTGCGAATCGGGCGATATATATATATATATGGGAGCTATATCTAAATCTGAATCATTTTTACCAAATTCAATATCGTTTGTCCTTAGACCAAAAAAGTGATATATGCAAAATTTCGTGGTGATTGGACAACAAATACGACCTGCACTTTGATTACAAGAATACATGGACTCACAGAAGGACAGACGGACATGGCTAAATCGAATCAGAAAGTGATTCTGAGTCGAGCGGTATACTTAACAATAGGTCTAGCTCTTGTTCTTATTAGAGTTGCAAACCAATGCACAAACTTATACTACCATAATACCACAGTGGTGGTGAAGGGTATAAAAACGTTGAGAATAAAAGTTTTAATATTCTCCCTGATCTTGTTCATTCAAAATTTTGAGAATACATTTGCACACATGAACAGGTCTATGATGATTACAAAGACCATGTCTTAACGCACATTTATTAGTTTATGGCTTAGCTTTATCAATTCGTTTAAGTCTTATACAAGAGTTTTATTGTAATTTATAATAATCATACGCAACCTATTACCCTATTTTAACCTATTTTTATAACAACCACCGAAGGCGCATTTATTGTCCGATTTCATCGAAATTTGGGACAATGAGTTAAGCTAAGCCCCTCGATATTTGTCTGCAATATGGCTCAGATTGACCCAGATTTGGATATAGCTGCCATATAGACCGATCTCTCGATTTAAGGTCTTTGGCCCATAAAAGACGCATTTATTGTCCGATTTCGCCGAAATTTGGGACAGTGAGTTATGTTGGGCCTTTCGACATCCCTCTTCAATTTGGCCCAGATTGGTCCAGATTTGGATATAGCTGCCATATAGACCGATCTCTCTATTTGTGGTTTTGGGCCCATAAAATGCGCATTTATTGTCCGATTTAGACGAAATTTGGGATTGTGAGTTGAGTTAGGCTCTTCTACAACTTTCTGCAATTTGGCCCAGATCGGTCCAGATTTGGATATAGCTGCCACGAAGACCAATTTCTCGATTTAAAGTCTTGGTCCCCTAAAGGGCACATTCATAATCCGATTTCGGTTTAATTTTAGACCGTGACTTTAAGCCTATATTTAATGTTCAATAACTTTATCTCTACCAATTTGCATAAGTGCTCTAGTTTTTTTTTTTTTTTTAATGAATAACAATCATACGCCACCTTTTACTTGTTTTTAGGGTTTTTAAACCCATATTCGTTTTTTTCATATTAAAATTTCTTAAACAATTTCAATTACAAAAATGTCCTCCATAATACTTATATCTACTCTTGCCACTAACTTTTAACATCATTTCCTTGCAAGTTCAATTCAAAGGAGTTTCTCTTTTTCTTTGTAAATCATGTTCTTCTTTAGTTTCGGAAATCATTTAAGCTAACTGCATTCAGTTTAATCCCATTCCAATTTGATTCAAGTGATTTCAATTTCTGCAGAATGGAAATGTTATATCTCTTTGCTGGTATTCGTTTCTAACTAAATATTTAGTTTTCATCACCCAGTTACTAAATCCCCAAAGAAGTTGAGCATTACAAGACAACAACAACAAAAAATGTGATGCCATTTCTTCTTCTCCAGAGAGAAGAATAAACTACCAAATGGAACTGTACAAAACTATTGACACTGTCATATGAGAAAGCACATCCTCATCCTTGTTGTTACAACAAATACATGTACAGCAAAGAAAACAGCTGAATGTAAAAAAGTCCTAGAAATAAATTTTTTATCTATTGAGAAAATGTCTTGGAATGAAACTTGGAACTTTTTTTTTTTGCAATTCAACAAGAAATGCTAAATTGACAATGAATAATTGGATTTTTGGTTTTGGCCAAAGCTTGCGCAAAATTAAACCAAAATTTTTATTAAATTAAGTAAATTGAGAAAATGGAGGGGCATAAGAAGACAAGAAGTAAAAAAAAAATTAAAAGGTGAAATCTTAAATGAAATGTTAAGGGGGTGTAGTAGGTTTACTATGTTGGCAGTAATGACCGCCGAGTACACAGTGGTGATAGGCCAATGTCTTATCCATTTTTGTAATTTTTGAATTTTGTATCTGCATCACCAATACCACTGCACCCATCGATAGCTAGCGAAGAATCTTAAAGAAGATGTTTGCAACCACATTTCTTTTTGATTGCCTAAGCTCTATCAATTCGTTTTTGGTTTATATCAAAACTTTTCTAAAATAATAATACTCATACGCACCCAATTCCCTAATTAATTTTTGTAAATCTGTAAAAGTTGAATAGGTAGAAGTGACAAACAATTACAGGCATATTTAGGCAACATTGTAAATACTGCTTGTAGGCAATTGTTGATTTTGTAACTGCAATACCAAATATAATTGTATGAAAATACCGTTGCACCCATGAAGAGATCTGAAAAAATCTAAAAGAAGATGTCTCCACCAACATTTGGTCTTAGTTGGTTAAGCTCTATCAATTCGTTTAAAAGCTATATTGAAAATTTTCTAAAACAATAACACTCATACGCACCCAACTCCCCAAAATATTTAAGAAATGAATTCTATTATAAATTTCATAGAATGGATAGATATTTGTAACAGCTTTTGTCGCAGTAGTGCCTGACCAACACCTTTGGTGAGATTGGAAATTGCTAACTCCATACTGGTAAACTGAATCTAACTATCCACTTAGCCCCCAAGCCGTATAAGTCACATTAATTCACTGATTGATTGTCTACTACCCTGCGTATTAGTCATATTATTTATCATTTCCATGCATTATACGTCCCCTGGGTTTTCTTTGAGGTTTTTCCTTTTTTTATTTCTTTTTGATATCCAATTTTCTCTTAATGCATTTCAAATGGTTGCATCATTTATCAAAAATATTTCATGGATTATGAAACGTCGAAATGCTGGTATGACCTCTAGTACATTGCACTTTGGGCAATATGTGCAAGGGAAGCTATTTGCCAAATTCGAGCATTAAAAAAATATTAGGATGCAATTTTCAGCCAACCTAGCCTCCCCCCAGCTCAAAGTTGTGATCAATTACTGATGGAGTCTAACGTGACAAGGGATTTTGAGGTGTCATTCATGTTGACAAATCAATTGAGGCGATTATAACTGAAGTGATGGAAGACTTTTGGAGGGACTAAAAAGGGAGTACAAAATGGGACGAAGATGAAATATTTGAGGAATAAAATAAAATAAAATAAAATAAAATAAAATAAAATAAAATAAAAAAAATAAAATAAAATAAAATAAAATAAAATAAAATAAAATAAAATAAAATAAAATAAAAAAATAAAATAAAATAAAATAAAATAAAATAAAATAAAATAAAATAAAATAAAATAAAATAAAATACAATAAAATGAAATAAAAATAAAATAAAAAAATAAAATAAAATAAAATAAAATAAAATAAAATAAAATAAAATAAAATAAAATAAAATAAAATAAAATAAAATAAAATAAAATAGAAGAAAATGGAAACAATAAAAATTTTATACCTGACTTTGTTAGGTCCTTAAAAATTTTGGAATACTTTGCACACATGGATATTTCCAAGATCTCAATAAAGGACATCTGTTGTGCTTACATTTAGTGTTGTGTAGCTCAAATGTATCAATTCGTTTAAGAGCTATACAAGAATTTTTTTGAAATTAATAACAATCATACGCACCACATTCCAAAATATTTTTTCTCAAATATCTTTATAATGACTGCTTCTACATACATGTTGTGTTGCGACTTTTTTTAGCATATTCCTTACAAAATTATTCACCCATCTACATTCCAAAATATTTTTTCTCTGAAATATCTTTATCATGACTGCTTCTACATAAGTTTTGTGTTGTGAAGTTTTTTGTGTATTCCTAACAGAATTCGCCCATCTAAATTTTAAATTTCATAAATCAAAAACAACGCCCAAGTATTAACCCTGACTTGGACTGTTCAATAAAATTTTTAAGAATGCCAATGCACCCATGATCATTTCGAAAATCATCCTATTGAACACGTTCTAGGATCCATTTTGTATCCTCTAGCTTAGCTATATCAATTCGTTTGAGGACTATACAAGAATTTCTTTGAAATTAATGACAATCATACGCACCACATTCCAAAAATTTTTTTCTCAAATATCTTTATAAAGGCGGCTTCACATACATTTTGTGTTGTGCAATTTTTCACCCTAATTACGATCTGTTTTATCCGCAAAATTTATTATCTAAATTTTAAATTTCACAAATCAAAAACAACGCCCAAGTATTAACCCTGACTTGGACTGTTCAATAAAATTTTTAAGAAAAACAATGCACCCATGATCACTTCGAAAATCATCATATTGAGTAAGTTCGAGGATCCATTTTGTATCCTCTAGCTTAGCTATATCAATTCGTTTGAGGGCTATACAAGAATTTCTTTGAAATTAATAACAATCATACGCACCACATTCCAAAAATTTGTTTTCTCAAACATCTTTATAAAGGCGGCTTCTACATACATTTTGTGTTGTGACATTTTTCGCATATTCCTTGCAGAATTATTCACCCTAATTACGATTTGTTTTGGCCGCGAAATTTTTTATCTAAATTTATAAATTCAGAAATCAAAAACAACGCCTAAATATTAAACCTGAAGAACTTCAATGCACCCATGAACTGTTTGAAAATCATCCTGTTAAGCAAGTTCGAGGATTCATTTTGTGTCCTATGGCTTAGTTGTATCAATTCGTTTAAGTGCTCTACCAGCATTTCTTTGTAATTAATAACACTCATACGCTCCCCATTCCTCAAAATTTTTCCCATTATCTTTATAATCGAATTAAGTGTTATATGGTCTATGTTTAACAATCGATAAAGGGTTTTAATACCTTCCAGTGATACTAAGACACCACGTACAAAATTTTTGTCAAATCGGACGATAATTGCTCCCTCTAGAGGCTCAAGAAGTCAAGACCCAAGATCGGTTTATATGGCAGCTATATGAAAACATGGACCAATTTGGCCCATTTACAATTCCAACCGATTCCAATTTGTGCAAATTCAAGCAGCTAGCTTTACTCCTTCGAAAGTTAGCCTGCTTTCCACAGACAAACGGACGGACGGACGGACATCGCTAGATCGACTTAAAATGACATGACAATCCTACGGTAAAGGGTATAATAATCAGACTTGAACATTCTTAGCGGCAAAGTCGTTGGTAATTTTCTCACCTACCCAGATCATGCATAAAAATGAAAATCGAACTATTAACGCCTTCGCAAATTGCAAAATACCAAACCTATCAAGTCGAAAATCCCAAAGATCAAAGTGGATATTGTAGACAAAATTTCCGCTCGAGCATTTCGTGAGGATTTTTGAGCACTATCTAGCAAAAAAAATTTGCAAATTGGATCGCAAATGAAGATTTTGAATCCAGGCGTTCACCGTCAAAGGCGGACATGCTAATCACTGAGCTACGATGATCCCTTCCTGCTCTTCCTCAATATTAGCTTTGTTTAGTGAATTTCCGATTCCCGTATAGAATTTTTGTAGTCCTTCCAACCATTTACCTGTTCCATATGCCCGTTCTTCTCTCTCTTCTCTGATTCGCCTTAAAAAGCTTCGCTTTGACCAAGTTTGGTGATGACAGTCTTTTGGCGCTTATAAACAGATTGTCTGCTCTTTTATTGCTCCTTTCCCCGCCATAGCCCGGTACTCATATTGTGTCCCATGGCAGCCGGTTGTACGTACCGGATTGACCCGATGGAGTTCTTTATCGGCAAGTGCTGTCCCCTCAGCTACAACAACAACAACAACTCACATTGTGTCATACGCACACAGATGACGTTAATCTTCTAACACTGCAAGACGACTTTAACGTCCTGGTTGGTAATGGCATAATCCAACTTCCTGTACTTAAGATGTTCGTACTCGTCGCCCCCGCGTTGCCACTAGTCTGTCTCGTGCACAGCCTGGATTTCCGTCTGAAAAACCTGAAAAACCGTGTAATGTTCAGTCAGTAGGAAGCAGATCTTGGTGTCAGAGTCCCCAATGTAACAGCCCAGACTTATTTTCTTCTCTGGCTTTGAGTTAGGTGTGTAGCTAGAACTACCAAATGACAATATCAGATTTCCGCAAAACTACTTCACTGGAAGTAGAGAAGTCTCTCTCTTTCTCTCTCTCTCTCTCTCTATGTCTCGACCTCAAGTGTTTCAAAATCCATTCCAATTCAATCCAGTTTCCTTTGATTGTTTTTACTATCCTTACCTAGCTCCTTAACATTTTAGGAACACGATACCTTCTGCACCCATCAAGAGAATTATAATAGTAATAAAGAGCATGTTTAAGGACACATTTTGTAGTTTATAGCATAGCTCTATCAATTCAATTACGGGATATACAAGCATTTTTAAAAATTAATAACAATCATACGCACCCTATTCCAGAAAATGTTTCTTTGAAATTACAAGAATGCCTGTGCACACATGAACAATTTTAGACTACACGAAAAGAACATGTTTGCGCTCACATTTAATGGTATATAACTAAGCTGTATCAATTCGGGTTTTCAGGGTTTTATTGTGGTTTTCTTAAAATTAATAACAATCATACGCTCCCCTTTTTTCACATACTATAATTTTCAAATATGTTTGCGAACTTATATTTCTAAAACGAAATATTTCTTTGGAAATAGCTTCTCATTTACCGGCACACGTCTCAAAGCAACGAATTTGGGCCCACAATTAGTGCTGTATGCCTTAACATATATTTTAATGGTGGTTTTCCGTCAATAATGCATAAAAAATTGCCCACGAACATTCCATTAGGAACAGGGGCAAATTTCTCACATATCATGTGTGCTGTCCGATTCAAATTTAAGCTCTATGGTAAGGGGCCTCCTTTCTATAGCCGACTTCGAACGGCTCTTTGTGGATAAGTTTTTACATGGCTGCCATATCAAATGGTATAGTACCTCAAAAATGTCGCCATCATTAGGAAGGGATAACGAGCGCTAAAAATTTTACAGATCTTCTCGCCAGTATTCGAACCTAAGCGGACATGCTAACCTCTGCGCTATGGTGGCCTAATGTACATAAAGATTGTTAATCGTTGAGCTGATTGGTATGAGAAAAGTCGTCCCTCTGTTACTTAATGGGATGATGGTGGGGAATTATGCAATTTTGTATTTTTAACATGGAATACTATGGAGATACCTATGCACCCATTGACAGCTGTAAAAAAATCTATGAAAAGATAACCTTTGCCTTGGGTAAGGGTAGTTTTAATACCCTTTGCTTTTTGTAAGGGTAGTTTTAATACCCCTTGCCTTGGATAAGGGTAGTTTCAATATCCTTAGCCTTGGGTAAGGGTAGTTTTAATACCCTTTGCCTTGGCTAAAGGTAGTTTTAACACGGAATACTATGGCGATACCTATGCACCCATTGCCAGCTGTTTAAAAATCCAAGAGAAGGGGTTTACACAGACATTAAGTCTTGATAGGTAAACTTTTAACAATTCGTTTAAGGGTTATATAAGCAATTTTCTAAAATTAATAACAATCATACGCACCCCTTCCCCCAACATTACTTTTTTCATTTATTTGTAATGGCTGTGAATTTTTAACAACTTTTTTCTTTGTTTGTAATTTCAAGAGATTTCCACCACCAAGACATTACTTCTTTACTTTCTTTTCTGCTGCAAAGACTTTTAACAACTTAAAAAAACTTGGCTAAATTTGTTTCACAAAATATTTTAGATTTTTTTTTTTGAGCGTTGATTTTGTGTTTAGAAATTAAAGCCAGCTGCTAGCTGTAGTACTCTGTTAATTTTGTATAAAAGCAAAACGTCAATTTTTAACATGGAATACTATGGAGATACCTATGCACCCATTGACAGCTGTAAAAAAATCTATGAGAAGATACCCTTTGCCTTGGGAAGGGGTAGTTTTAATACCCTTTGCCTTTGGTAAGGGTAGTTTTAATACCCCTTGCCTTGGATAGGGTTAGTTTTAATACCCTTTGTCTTGGGAAAGGTAAGGTAAGGTAGTTTTAATACCCTTTGCCTTGGGTAAAGGTAGTTTTAACACGGAATACTATGGAGATACCTATGCACCCATTGAAAGCTGTAAAAAAATCTAAGAGAAGAGGTTTGCACAAACATTTATTCTTGATAAGAAAACTTTTAACAATTCGTTTAAGGGTTATATAAGCAATTTTCTAAAATTAATAACAATCATACGCACCCCTTTCCCCAACATTACTTTTTTCATTTATTTGTAATGGCTGTGAATTTTTAACAACTTTTTTCTTTGTTTGTAATTTCAAGAGATTTCCACCACCCAGGCATTATTTCTCTACTCCTTTGCTCCCTTCATAGCTGCAAAGACTTTTAACAACTTAAAAAAAAAACTTGGCTAAATTTTGTTTCACAAAATATTTTTGATTTTATTTTTTAGCGTTGATTTTCTGTTTAGAAATTAAAGCCAGCTGCCAGCTGTAGTACTCTGTTAATTTTGTATAAAAGCAAAACGTCAATTTATGTTGAACTTTGTTTAAAGGCCAACCATGATGTACACAAAAAAAAAAGCGAGAAAGGCTCTTTTGTTTTTGTTTCAAGTTCAAATTCACTGTTAACATTTCCAATTACTGGGCATATGACCCCTAAGAGCTAACGACAACTACAGAGAGAGCTCTATGTCGCATTTCATGACTTTTTGTTTGGCCTCGAAAGTTTTGGAGTGTTGCTATTCTTGATGGCAATGACTAGGTTAGCTAGGTTGGTTCTCATAGTTGATGCTGCCAAGTATTTTTCTTGTCGTTTTTTTTTTTTGTCCTTTAAGCTATTAAAAATGGAACAGCATTTCCATGATTACTGCACGTGAATGTTGTGCGCCTGGGTATGTCTGTCAA
The DNA here is from genome assembly GCF_963082655.1 of Stomoxys calcitrans. Taxonomy (NCBI): domain Eukaryota; kingdom Metazoa; phylum Arthropoda; class Insecta; order Diptera; family Muscidae; genus Stomoxys; species Stomoxys calcitrans. The sequence continues at coordinate 11,231,094 of NC_081555.1, read as the reverse complement.
GTCTTGCAACCAAACAGTTTGTCTGCCTGCCTGCCTGGCGTTCTGTCAACCAGCCAAACAGCCAACCTGCCAGCCTGTTCGCTGCTTTGCCTTTCTCTATTTGTTTGTAATTTTATGCTGTCACTATTTGTTAACCCCTCATTTGGTGCTCCAGATGTGTCTTTTCGGTGAGCTGTGTGTGTATGGCATTCCGTTTCGTTGGGAGCAAATGTAACATGTGGTTTTGGCCACAACACACTTTATAGCACTTAGACAAAGCCATTACACTTAAAGTGTGACTACACCACACTCACTTACCAATGCCATTTGTATGGACTTACTTGCCAGCCAACCAACCACCAGGGGCATTCGTTTTCCAAGCACAAAATTTGCTGTTTATATTTTAGCTGTTGGTCTTGTCGAGCAACTGAAGATGGTGGCGATGGATGGTAAAGTCGTCATGGTCATTTTCATCACGGCCATCTTCAACACCTATTTGGGTCCATAAGATATGAGCACTGTGGCGGCATACACCATCACGCTGTCCAGCCACCAATTCATGCATATTTCACTAGGTCCAAAGCCAAAGGCATAAGAGCTTGGTTTTGTATATTAATATGTGTGCCTGTTTGTTGCAGATTTGGTGTGAAGGCAACGAAGGTGTGAATGGTTATATTAGAGTAGTCAAAGTTACAAGAATGATAAACGACTCTAAGATGGCTTTGAAGATAAATGTAATGTAATGGCCAAAGAAAAGGCTGTAAAATAGATTATTTCAAATCGTTATAATCATTTAGTTACATATTATCTGGGCATAGTTAAGTGTAGAATTGAAACTCATAATTACTGGTTATGGCAGTATTTCAATTTATGTAATTTTAATTTATTTTGATATATTACAACAGATTTTTCATATATTTTTTGCCAAGCTACTCAATTAAAATTCAAAAGCTTGTGTAGTCTTTAAAACAATTGCGTAAGCTTGCACACGTAGCCTTAAAACCCTTTCTCTTGAGTAAGGGTAGTTTTTAAATCCCCTTTGCCTGGGGTAAGGGTAGTTTTAATACCCTCTGTCTTGGGGGTAGTTTTAATAACCTCTGCCTTGGGGGCAGTTTTAATACCCCTGCCCTTAGGTAAGAGTGGTTTTAATACCATTTTCCTTGAACAAGGGTAGTTTTAGTACCCTTTGCCTTGTGTAAGGGTAGCTTTTATATCCTTTGCCTTGAGTAAGGGTAGTTTTAATACCCTTTTCCTTGAATAAGGGTAGTTTTAACACACTTTGTCTTGGGTAAGGTAAGATTTAATACCTCTTGCCTGGATAAGGATAGTTTTAATACCCTTCGCCTTGGGTAAGGGTAGTTTTAATACCCTTGCTTTGGGTAAGGGTAGTTTTAATACCCTTCGCCGGGGTAAGGGTAGTTTTAATACCCTTTGCCCCAGGTAAGGGTAGTTTTAATACCCTTTGCCCCAGGTAAGGGTAGTTTTAATACCCTTGCTTTGGGTAAGGGTAGTACTATTTCCTCTTTCCTTGGGTAAGAGTAGTTTTAATACCCCTTGCTTTGGATGAGAGTAGTTTTAATACCCCTTGCTTTGGATGAGAGTAGTTTTAATGCCCTTCCCCTTGGGTAAGGATAGTTTAGATACACTTTGCCTTGGGTAAGGGTAGTTGTGATACCCTTTGCCTTGGGTAAGGGTAGTTTTAATACCCCTTGCGTTGGATAAGGGTGGTTTTAATGCCCTTCCCCTTGGGTAAGGGTAGTTTTAATACCCTTTGCCTTGGGTAAGAGTAGTTTTAATACTCTTTGCCTTGGGTAAGGGTAGTTTTAATACACTTACCCTTGGGTAAGGACAGTTTTAATACACTTCCCCTTGGATAAGGACAGTTTTGATACACTTTGCCTTGGGTAAGGGTAGTTTTGATACCTTTTGCCCTGGGTTAGGGTGGTTTTAATACCCTTGATAAGGATAGTTCTAATACCTTTTGCCTTAGGTAAGGGTAGTTGTAATACCCTTTGCTTGGGGTAAGGTTGTTTTAATACCCTTTGCCTTAGGTGAGGGTAGTTTTAATACCCCTTGCCTTGGGTAAGGGTAGTACTATTTCCTCTTTCCTTGGGTAAGAGTAGTTTTAATGCCCTTCCCCTTGGGTACGGATAGTTTTGATACACTTTGCCTTGGGTAAGGGTAGTTGTGATACCCTTTGCCTTGGGTAAGGGTAGTTTTAATACCCCTTGGGTTGGATAAGGGTGGTTTTAATGCCCTTTGCCTTGGATAAGGGTTGTTTTAATACCTTTTGCCTTGGGAAAGGGTAGCTTTAATACCCTTTGCCTTGGGTAAGGGTAGTTTTAATACCCCTTGCGTTGGATAAGGGTGGTTTTAATGCCCTTCCCCTTGGGTAAGGGTAGTTTTAGTACCTTTTGCCTTGGGTAAGGGCAGTTTTAATACCCCTTGCCTTAGATAAGGTTGGTTTTAATACCCTTTACCTTGGATAAGGGTAGTTTTAATACCCTTTGCCTAAGGCAAGGGTAGTTTTAATACCCTTTGCCTGGGGTAAGGGTAGTTTTAATACCCTTTGCCTTGGGTAAGGGTTGTTTTAATACCCTTTGCCTTGGGTAAGGGTTGTTTTAATACCCTTTCCCATAGTTAGGAATGGTTAGGTAAGAGTGGTTTTGCCCCTTAGGTAAGATCCGTTTTAATGCAATTTCCTTCATCAAGGGTAGTTTTAATACCATTTGCCTTAGGTGAGGGTAGTTTTAATACCCCTTGCCTGGGTAAAGGTAGTTTTAATACCCTTTGCCTTAGGTAAGTTTTTTTTAATACCCTTTGCCTTGGGTAAGAGTAGTTTTAATGCCCTTTGCCTGGGGTAAGGGTAGTTTTAATACCCATTGCCTTAAGTAAGGGTAGTTTTAAATCCCCTTTGCCTGAGGTAAGGGTAGTTTTAATACCCATTGCCTTAAGTAAGGGTAGTTTTAATACCCTTTACTTTAGATAAGGGTAGTTTTAATACCCTTTGCTTTAGGTGAGGGTAGTTTTAATACACTTCCCCTTGGGTAAGGATAGTTTTGATACACTTTGCCTTGGGTAAGCGTAGTATTATTTCCCCTTTCCTTGGGTAAGAGTCGTTTTAATACCCCTAGCTTTGGATGAGGGTAGTTATAATGCCCTTCCCCTTGGGTAAGGATAGTTTTGATACACTTTGCCTTGGGTAAGGGTAGTTTTGATACCCATTGCCTTGGGTTAGGGTAGTTTTAATACCCTTTACCTTGGATAAGGGTAGTTTTAATACCCTTTGCCTTAGGTGAGGGTAGTTTTAATACCCTCTGCCTGTGGTAAGGGTAGTTTTAATACCCTTTGCCTTGGGTAAGGGTTGTTTTAATACCCTTTGCCTTGGGTAAGGGTAGTTTTAATACCCTTTGCCTTAGGTGAGGGTAGTTTTAATACACTTCCCCTTGGGTAAGGATAGTTTTGATACACTTTGCCTTGGGTAAGGGTAGTTGTGATACCCTTTGTCTTGGGTTAGGGAAGTTTTAATACCCTTTACCTTGGATAAGGGTAGTTTGAATACCCTTTGCCTTAGGTGAGGGTAGTTTTAATACACTTAATACACTTTGCCTGGGGTAAGGGTAGTTTTAATACCCTTTGCCTTGGGTAAGGTTGTTTTAATACCCCTTGCATTGGATAAGGGTGGTTTAAATACCCTTTGCCTGGAGTAAGGATAGTTTTAATACCCTTTGCCTTGGGTAAGAGTAGTTTTAATGCCCTTTGCCTTGGGTAAGAGTAGTTATAATGCCCTTTGCCTGGGGTAAGGGTAGTTTTAATACCCATTGCCTTGGGTAAGTGTAGTTTTAATATCCTTTGCCTTAGGTGAGGGTAGTTTTAATACCCTTTGCCTTGGGTAAGAGTAGTTTTAATGCACTTCCCCTTGGGTAAGGATAGTTTTGATACACTTTGCTTTGGGTAAGGGTAGTTTTGATACCCTTTGCCTTGGGTTAGGGTGGTTTTAATACCCTTTACCTTGGATAAGGGTAGTTTTAATACTTTTTCCCTTGGGTAAGGGTAGTTTTAATACCCTTGGTAGGGCAAGTAGGGTATTTTAAATACCCTTTGCCTTGGGTTAGGTTGGTTTTAAAACCCTTTACCTTGGATAAGGGTAGTTTTAATACCCTTTACCTTGGGTAAGGGTAGTTTTGATACTTTTTCCCTTGGGAAAGGGTAGTTTTTATACACTTCCCCTTGGGTAAGGATAGTTTTGATACACTTTGCTTTGGGTTAGGGTGGTTTTAATACCCTTTACCTTGGATAAGGGTAGTTTTAATACTTTTTCCCTTGGGTAAGGGTAATTTTAATACCCCTTGCCTTGGGTAACGGTAGTATTATTTCCTTTTCTTTGGGTTAGGTTAGTTTTAATACCCTTTTCCTTGGGTAAGGGTAGTTTTAATACCCTTTGCCTTGGGTTAGGTTAGTTTTACAACCCTTTGCCTAGGGTAAGTGTAGTTTTAATACCCTTTGCCTTAGGAAAGGTTAGCTTTAATACCCTTTGCCTTGGGTAAGGGTAGTTTTAATACCCCTTGCGTTGGATAAGGGTAGTTTAATGCCCTTTGCCTTGGGTAAGGGTTCTTTTAATACCTTTTGCCTTAGGAAAGGGTAGCTTTAATATCCTTTGCCTTGGGTAAGGGTAGTTTTAATACCCTTTGCCTTGGGTAAGAGTAGTTTTAATACCCTTTGCCTGGGGTAAAGATAGTTTTAATACCCTTTGCCTTGGGTAAAGGCAGTTTTAACACTATTTCCCTTGGGCAAGGGCAGTTTTAATACCCATTGCCTTACGTAAGGGAAGTTTTAATACCCTTTCTCTTAAGTAAGAGGCGATCTAGTACCTTTTCCCTTGGACAAGGGTAGTTTAGATACCCTTTGCCTGGTGTAAGTATAGTTTTAACACCCTTTGTCTTGGGGAAGGATTGTTTTAATCAGGGCCGCAGAGTCGACTGTAGTCGAGGTTTTGAGGCCGGAGTCGGACTATTGTACCGGAGTCCGAGTTTGGTTCGAAATTGAGCACGTTTGCCCCGACTCCGAACCGCTCTCCGACTGCGACCCGTGGTAGAAGTCGGGGGCTAAACTCTGCAACCCTGGTTTTAATACCCTCTTCTTTGGAACGGGGTAATTTTATTATTTTTCTTTGGGACAAGGTAGTTTTATTACCCTCTTCTTTGGCAGAGGGTAGTTTAATTACCTTTTTCTTTGGACCAGGGTAGTTTTATTACGCTTTTATTTAGAACGGAGTAGTTTTATTACCCTTATTTTTGGAACAGGGTAGTTTTATTACCCCTTTATATTGAAAAGGCTAGTTTTATTACCCTCTTCTTTGGCAGATGGTAGTTTAATTACCTTTTTCTTTGGACCAGGGTAGTTTTATTACGGTTTTATTTAGAACGGAGTAGTTTTATTACCCTTATTTTTGGAACAGGGCAGTTTTATTACCCCTTTCTATTGAAAAGGCTAGTTTTATTACACTTTTTCTGTGGTATAGGGTGTTTCTTATTTATTTCTTAGGAAAAGGGTAGTTTTATTACCCTTTTATTTTTAAGGGGGTAATTTTATTACCCTTTTCTTTGGAAAAGGGTAGTTTTATTACCATTTTCTTTGGAAAAGGGTAGTTTTGTAACTTTTCTTTTGAAAATTATTACCCTTTTCCTTGGAAAGTGTTGATTTGATACCCTTTTCCTTGGAAAAGTGTTGATTTGATACACTTTTCCTTGGAAAAGGGTAGTTTTATTACCCTTTTCTTTAGAAGAAGGTAGTTTTAAAAACTTTTTCTTTTTTTAATAACATTTTCTTTAGGATAGTTTTATAATCCTTTTCAATGAAAAAGGGTACTTTAGTACCCTTTTTCTTCAATGTAAAAGGGTGCTTTTAGTACCCTTTTCCTTAGAAAAATGTGATGTTATTACCGTTCTCTTTGTAAGGAGTAGTTTTATTACCCTTTTCTTTAATAAGGGTAAATTTATTGCCATTTTCTATGGTAAAGGTTAGCTTTATTACCCTTTTCTTTGGAAAAGGATAGTTTTATTACATTTTTCTATGGAAAAGGGTAGTTTTATTACATTTTTCTTTGGAAAAGGGTAGTTTTATTACCCTTTTCTTTGGAAAGGGTAGTTTTGTTACCCCTTTCCTTGGAAAAGGGTAGTTTTATTACCCTTTTTGGAGAGTCTAGTTTTATTACCCTTTTTGGAGAGGCTAGTTTTATTACCCTTTTTTGGAAAAGTGTAGGTTTAGTACCCCTTTTTAGGAAAAGGGTAGTTTTATTAGCCTTTTCTTCGGAAAGGGGTAGTTTTATCACCCTTTTCTTAAGAAAAGGGTAGTTTTATTGCCCTTTTACTTAGAAAATTTGATTTTTTACCCCTTTCTTTGGAAAATGATAAAACTGTATTTCTTTCCCTTTCTTCGGAAGAAGGGTATTTTTTACCCTTATAACCGTTTTCTTTTGGAAAGGGTAATTTTAATACCATTTGCTTTGAAAAAAGGGTTATTTTGTTATCCTTCTCTTTGGAAAAGGGTAGTTTTTTAACCTTTTCTTAGGAAAAGGGTATTTTTTACCCTTTATAATTGGAAAATTACCTTTTTAATCGGAAAACAGCGGCTTTCCTTTTTGGGAAGTGGTAGTTTTTTTACCCTTTTTTTGAAATGTAGTATTTTTTACCCTTTTCTTTGGAAAATAGTGGTCTTCTTATCCTTTCCTTTGGGAAAGTGTAAAGTTTTTACCTTTTCTCTGTGAAAGGATGTTCCTACTACTTTTTCCTTTGTATTGTAGCGGCATTACCCTTTCCCTTGGGAAAATTTAGAGTGGCACAGTGTTGCCAGTCCAGAAGAAATTTCCCCAATCAGGGTATATTTTTTCATAATCGGGGAAAATTTTTTGATCTCATTTGGGGTACGGGAGTTTTAATGAGGAATAAATTAAAAATTGGGGATTTTCTGGGGAAAATTCCTTCAGCATAGCTTTAAAATTAATTTTCTTGAGTATACGAATTTTGCTTATGTTAACTGCAGAAATGCATATTCCAAGATGTGGAATTTTACATGAATGTGATAGACATAGGCCTTTGTCATTCAGAAGGCAACTGCTTTTGGCCATAGTACTAAAGCTGGAAATGTTTCTAACAATTTAAGGTCGCAGCATCCAATATATTAAGATGGGGATTATACTAATCTTGTCATTTCGTTCGTTACGCATTGATATATTGATCTGCGATCCTATAAGTATATATATTCTTGATTCGTCCCTCCGCCCGTCTATTGAAATCACGATAGCAATCGAACGAATGAAGCTTTCTCCTTGAAATTCTGGGTCACTATCAATCGAGCCATCTCCCAGTGCTTTTTCTGAGCCGCTGGAAGCTGCATTTTTTGTCTTATTAGGCTAAAATCTACGAAGTGTTCTGTTACAATTTCTCACAATTATGTCAAGTATGGTCAAAATCGGTCTATTTCAGGATGTAGCTACTATTAGTTTTATAAAAAAAAATCTTTAATCAGTACAACTTTTTCTTTGGAGGATTTTATTAGGGCAAATAATTTTAATTGGGTATTGTTTGGGGAAATTTTTTTGAGAATTTTGGGAATGTCTTTCAAAAAAATGTGGCAACTGTGGGTAGGTAGCGCATGTTTGGAAATCGATGAAAGTACCCGACTATGGATATTCGAAGTTATTTTAATATTTGCCAGGATGCACACCAATTCGACCACTAGAGTTTTCATATGCCCGTAGAACATGGATTGGGTTAAATTTCACACTCCAATCCTCAACCTATCCATGCCTATACAAACCCAAGGGGTTATGCTTCTGTATATGAATACTTATAACTAAAATGTAAAAACTTTCTTTATTTCTTGTCCTTTCCAACATTTTAATACCTAATCTTTGCTTAAGTATTGATGGTTTTAGTATTTTATACCATTTTCAAAACAAAAACTTACATTTGTGCTTCGTTAAAGGAAATATATATTGACCCTTATGTACGTTTCGACTTGCACACACAAGATTTGTTTGGCATTTTAAAAGAGTTGTGTGCCCTGAATTTACTTTTTTAGTTGTTTTTCTAAGATCAATTCGTTAAGTCGTTAAAACTGAAAAATAGTGAAATTAATATAAATCATACGCAACCTTGTATAATTTTTGGAAGATATTTTGAACTATTGATAATATTTTGAAGGCACATAATTTCAAACTGGAACTTTTAGGTCGTGTGAAGCTTATTTTAATACTTATAAATTTTTTTTTTTATTTATTGACCACTCCACTTTCATTACACCCTGCTGTCAGCTTGTACCCATATTAGTGTAGATTCCTCTGTTTGGTTGTATTAAGTTTTCCAATATAAAGTCAACATTAAATATCTCCCAATGGCATTTGTACGCTACCAATGTAGGCCATCAGACCATTGGATAACACATTACCCAATAGCATATATGTTGATATGTATGAGCAAAATGCAATAGCAAATACACATGCCCCATGCTGGAAGAATTCTTGCAAATACATTTATATTACACACATAAATCCCCATAAATACCAAATGATACAAATATTGTATATTGGATTTGAATACACCGTACTTACATAAGGCAGAGAGCCAGTGAAGAGTACAGATTATGAAAAAGTGTTCCCCATAGATTTTGCCCACATGTATTCTCATTATGAAAATTTCAATAGCTAGGGCATAGCACAGGAAACGGATGTGGGTATACATACTCAAATGTTGAGGTTTGAGTAACCATGTTAAGTTGCCAAACACCAACTATCAATTGTCTATAAATCGCAGCGGTTAAACTAATCCATTAGCTTTGAGGGCCAGGCCACCAGCACTACGACATGTATTTAATGAAACACTAAAGTTCATGATTCCCTTGATAACAATGGCGGTTGGCTGGTGCTTATTGGCTGGCAACAAAAACAAAAACCAAAATTGAAACACGTCAAATGATTTCATTTTTATCACCTTGTGCTTGGCGTATGTGTGTGTGTGCCAGCTCCAGCAGCATGCGGTGTTAGGCGCTTTGCAATAAACAGCATTGTGATTAATTGAGAACATGCCATTAACAACTAAGTGTGAAAAGGTTTAAATGTTAATTCCCTTGTGGCTTAATTATTATAAACTATAAAATTGTATTTTGTCATATACATTCTATAAATTTAGGGGGAAGATGGATTTGAAATGAAATAAGTGGAGGCATACACTTTGTAATGAAATAAGAAAGGCACGGGGAAAAAAGTTGTAAATAAATTTTAAAGATGAAAAGAAATACAAAAGTCTAATCATTTTTACCCATTCATCGCACCTCACAGGTGAATCATTTTTTGTTATCAACTATCGCAAAAAATCACGTATTTCGTTTCCTTTGAATTGCTATGATACAAGACCAAGTTGTCCATGAAACTAAACAACGTTACGCTTTTTACTCTAAGCAGCAAATGAAAGGTTGACATATAGAAAACAATATGCCATAAATTACACAGAAAGAAAAAAGTCACAAACAAAGCAATGTTATTAAATTAATGGCAATGCATTGTTCTTTAAGTATATACGGTTCACATGAATAAATAGTTCACTGCTCTTGCTTGGATATTGAGCTGAAAGCTATTTAATTAAAGTAAAACATTGTTTGTAAAGCAGAAAATTCAGCTGTCAGAGTTAATCCATGTAATTATATTTTTAATTTCTATTTAATGTATTTATATATAAATCTTTATTAAGTAATGTTTAAGTCCTTTGTTTAATAAATAAATTTCGTATAATTTTTTTAATATATTTTAATCAATTTTTTTTTGCAGCTTGGGATATTGGCAATTCAGTGCAGGACGCATTTGTTATAGCGGTTGAGGAACATGCAAGAGAACGTTTGCAACGTTTAGCGGCCTTAAATCGTGTAACACCTGTGGATATTACTCAGTTATCGAAAAAGGTAAGTGGCAAAGAAAATATAAAAATAAAAAAAAATTATAAAAAAAAAAAAATTTACTCTTTCATATTTTAAAACTGTATAAGAATGCCAAATATTCTGCACACATGAAAGCATGCCAACATGTCCGAAAGGACTCTGCTTCCAGTGTTGATCAAGTCTTGTAGCTTAACTACATCAATTCGTTTTCTCATGATATTGCTAAAACAAGTAAAATTAATATAACTCATACGCACTCTTGGACAATAAAATGTTTTATTGAAAAGCTCTATATAACGAATTGATATAGCTATAATAGGACATACGTTACATTAGGGACTCATTGCTTTTTCGCCTACAGTTGTACTTTTCTGTGGGTGCAAAGGTTTTTCGTCTAAATATAACATATTGGGAAAATATAGTAAAGGGAAAATTTTTGGTCGATAAAATCAACATTTGGTGAATTTCTTAACTGAACTTCAAGCCATTATTTTTCAAATTTCGACGTTTTTAGAATGAAAAGAAGGAGGAACTAAGGGAAGAATTATGAGATGTGAAGTTGAACAGTTGGAAGAGCGTTAAGTTTGGCTGGGCCAAACTTTGGATACCCACAACATCGTAGGTATTGAACATATCGCATAAAAATCCGAAGAAAATTGTAGGCATGCTAGGCATTTTGACCCACATACTGCACCAATGCCAAGCAGTGTTACACAACGTACTTCTTCAAGTTGCTGTCGAGTAATAAATGAGCTTTTTATGGCTGTAAATTCTCAAATCGGGGGACTGGTCTATAGAAAGCTATATCTAACTATGGTCCGATATAAAAAAAACTTGGCACGAATGGTGAGTGGTCTAACGTAGCTTATTTTATCAAATTTCAACAAAATTATATGATAAATGAGCTTTTATGGGCCCAAGGTCCTATTTGGAAGGACGTGATGGGGACCAAACTTAGCACGAATGTCGAGGGTTCGAACAAAACTCACCCTATACCGTCTATGCCAAAATTCAGCAAAATCGGTTAATAAATTTGCTGAGTGGTCCAACGTAGCTTCTTATGGGCCCAAAGTCTTAATTGGGGAGATGTGTTTATATCGCAGGTCTAAATAAATATAGTGTGATATGAACGAAACTCGGCACGCATGTCGAGGGGTCGAATAAAACTCAACCTAAATTTGTCTTTTATGAACATGAAATCTAAAATCGAGAAATCGGTTCATGATCAAGCTTTATCCGAATATGGTTCGAACGGGACCAAAATCGGCTCAGATGTTGAGGGGTCTAACACAATTTCGAATTTCAGGAAAATCGGGAATTCCAAGGAAAGCTGCAAATGAGCCATTTATTAGCGCATGACCTCAAAACGAGAGATTTGCCGACACCAGATTGTCGCATTTAGCGTCGGTAATGACTTCGTTCGATTTATTTTGATCTTTCTCAGCGATCGCACTATACGAGTCGTTATAGATGGGTTCTCGTCCAATGAGCATAAATTGACCGCAGGTGTACCCCAGGGCTCTGTTCTTACTTCTTCTCTTTTTCTTATTTTCATCAACGATCTGTTGAGTCAGACATCGAATCCAATCTACTCATTTGCAGATGACAGTAATCTCTGTCATTCGTACTCATTCGACCTTAGGCCGAATCTTCGAGAGATTGAGGACAAGAGGCGGATTATGGACAATGTCAGGATTTGCTGGCCATGGATTTCACAAGAGACGTATTATGGACGATGTCAGGATTTGCTGGCCATTTCTGAGTGAGGTCGAATGAACCGGGTAGTTTTTAATGCACCAAAGACTCAGTGTCGTTTGTTTGTTGTCACACAAGCGATTCGCTGACCCAATCATTCGCTGTGATTCGCTGTTGAGCAATCAAAAGCTCTTGATGTTCTGGGCATGAAAATACAAAGTGATGTCCGTTGGGCTAAACATGTATTTGAAGTGGCAAAAGAAGGATTCAAGTGCTTGGGCTTCCTTAAACGGGGTAAGAATTACTGCACTCCTTCTGATCTTCTTAACATCTATACCATTTTCATAAGACCGAAAATGGAGTATTGTACAACTCACATATATGGACTGGAGCTTCAAAATCATCCCTAGAGCTGGACAGTGTACAGAGGAGAGCGATGGCGTTGATTGGGGACAGTAGGGTATCAAACTCAATTGCCTCCCTTGAACATCATCGCAATGTGGTTTTTTTGGCGCTGTTCTATCGGTACTCTCAAGGTGTGTGTTCGTCTGTTATTCTTCTTCTTATTCCTGATGTAAGGATGTTTGTCGGGAATAGTAGACATTCCAGGAACTCACACCCGTTTGTAATTGTATGCCCAGTGGACGGGCAATGCATTATAGAGAGATTTCTTATTTCGCCCTAACCGTTCGTATGTGGAATCGACTTCGGGCTAATGTTTTTCACAACCACTTTGACATCCAGAGATTTAAGACAAATGTCACTAAACACTACATCCTTTTATTTTTTAAGCATATAGACTGCTTGCATTTCCCATTTTGTATTTTGAACCCCATAAGAATGGTGCGGATTGCTGCACCCACAAATACGTACTTATGTATCCGAAAGGACGCTGCTTGTAGTATTCGAAGAATAATAAAATGTTACAGCATCAATTCGCATTCACAAATAATATTCAAAACAAATAAAATTAATATAACTCATACGCACCCTTGCATAAAAACATTTTTTATTAAAAAGATATACCAAATGAATTGATATTGGTTAAAAAAATTATGTATCGTACTGAGAACCCATCTCCTTTTCACGTACAGTTGAATTTTTCTGTGAGTTCGTACACTTTTCCTTAAAAGTTGTTCAATATTGTTAAAGTATGGTATATGGAGAATTTTTGAATTTGGAAAGTACTCCAAAGGTGATTCGAGTTAGCTTCCCTGAATATTTTTATACACTCCACTATAGGATGAGTGTACACTAATTTCGTCATTCCATCCGTAACACATCTGAATATTGGTCTGACACCAAACAAAGTACATATATTCATGAGTGTATTCACATTCCAAGTCGATTTAGCCATGTCCGTCCGTCTGTCGAAAGCTCGCCAACTTTCGAAGGAATAAAGCTAAGTGCTTGAAATTTTGCACGATTATTCTTATTAGTTTAGTTCAGTTGGGCTTGTAAATGTGCCTTATCGGTCCATATTTTAATATAGTTCCCATGTAAACCGATCCTGTATCTTGACTTCTTGAGCCTCTAGAGGACGCAATTTTTAACCGATTTGTCTGAAGTTTTGTATGAGGTATATTGTTATGACTTTCAACAGTTATGCTAAGTATGGTTCAAATATGTTCATAACCTGATGTAGCTGCCATATAAACCGATTTCGGATCTTAACTTCTTTAGCTTCTAGAGGGCGCAATTATTGTCCGATGTGAGTGACATTTCGAACAAAGTGCTTTGGCAAGTAAGGTTTAAATCCATTCATAACCTGACATAGCTCCCATATTAATCGAACTCCTGATTGTACTTTTGAGCCCCTAGAGGGCGCAGTTTTTATCTAATTTTGGTTTTTGTCTAATAGTCTGAATCGGTCCATAACCTGTTATAGCTCCCATATAAACCGATCTCCCGAGTTTTACTTGCTGAGATCCTATAAGGAGCAATTCTTATCCGATTTGGCTAAAATTTTGCCCATGGACTTCTACTATGTTCTTCAACATCCAAACCAAGTATGGTTTAGATGCGCCCCCTAGAGGGCGCAGTTTTTGGCTAATAAATCGGTCCATAACCTGTTATAGCTCCCACATAAACCGATCTCCCGAATTTTACTTGCTGAGATCCTATAAGGAGCAATTCTTATCCGATTTGGCTAAAATTTTTCCCATGGACTTCTACTATGTATGGCTAGCATCTGCCCAAAACCTGATATAGCTCTTATAACATGGCAATTGGTATCCATTAACCTTTCTTTGGCTATAAAGAGATGCCAGGCAAAGAACTTGAAAACTGCTATCCATGGTGGAGGGTACATATAAGATTCACCTCGGTCGAACTTAGCACTCATTTTTTATTAAGAAACTTTTATTCCAAAAGGCAATCGATAGAAGTGTACTAACGCTAGGTCAAGCATTTATGTACCACATCACCATGGATCCTTTTGATCCCGATATTGCAGACAAATCCAAACAAACTAATAGGATCGGTGAAGGTTATATAATGACTTTTTAAAAAGAGAGGCTCATATAAACCATACTTGGCATTCTTAGGCAGTATTGAAACCTAGTTTTTCATATGGATACAGTTTGAATTTTTTAAAATTCCAAAATTTTTATTTTTGAGTTATCTAGGTTGCTTATATTACCCATCTCACACTTTGAAACCATAGTAAAATGATAACAACTCCGCACCCACAAAAAAGTTGTAATGTGTCTGAGAGAACACCGTCTATAGTGTTCACACAAACTTGCAGTATTCTTGTATCAATTAGTTTTCTATGGAAAATATTAAAAACATTTTAAATTAATATAACTCATACGCACTCTGGGACTGCTAAATGTTTGTTTTGAAAAAGTTTATGTAACGAATTGATATAGGAATCATGAAACATATGTTGTAAGCTCGACTCCTTTCTTGTTCGCTTATAAAGAAGCTTTTCAATGTGTGCAACCGTTTTTCTTTGAGCGTATTGTGAAACTGTTGTAAATGATAAGTTTGATATATAAAATCAGTTCATGTGCAACGTAGCATTCTTGGATATAAGAGAAGTTTTATCTTTATGTCTTAATGGAATGTGCAAAAAAAAACAATTGGTTCTTCTTTGGCATTTTTAATGACTTCAATAATTTTATTATTTCACTCAAATGACTTTGAAACTATTTGTTTCTTCTCAATAAGTTCTTAGTTTATATGTCATTTAATGCTTTACAAAAATCTTAAATCAACTGGAGTTGGAATAAAAACCCCCTTAATGAAATTGTTTTTCTTGGGCGATAATTTTTTTTCAAGCTTAAATTCATTTCTCATTTTGCCATCTTTCAAAAAAAGCCATGGCCAAACGAGAAATTTTCCCCAATTATAGATGTATTTAAGTCCACTTTACTTGCAGTTCAGGTTATTATTTTTTGCTCACAATTCATCATTGAAACTTGATGAAGTGGAAAATTGAATTTTTCATCACAACATCCTGCATTTATAAGCGCACAAGGTAAAGGATGGAAAATTTGCACCTTCACATCATAGTCATTAAAGTACGAAAATAAAAGCACAGTTAGGTGGAAAAGTTGGCAAAACGTTAATAATTCTCATAAAAGGCAAAGTTTATGTTGGTAAGTTGATAGGAAGTTTTGTATATCATTTAAGAGTTATGGGCCGGAATAATCATTAATAAAAAAATTGTCAGAAGAAGTATCAGGATTTGCTTACATTAATTGCAAATTTTGATCCTAAATAATAGGGGCAAACTTCTCACATATCAATGAGTGTGGTCCAATTCAAGTTAAAGCTCAATGATAAGGGGCCACATTTTTATACCCGAGTCCGAGCGGCGTGCCGCAGTGCGATACCTCTTTGGAAAGAAGTTTTTACATGGCATAGTACCTCACAAATGTTGCCAGCATTAGGAGGGGAAAACCGCCGCTGAAAATTTTTTCTGAAGGTCTCGCCAGGATTCGAACCCAGGCGTTCGGCGTCATAGGCGGACAAAGTAACCTCTGCGCTACGTTGGCCTCCACTTACTTTTACATTAATACTAACCGATATTGACCAAATAATGAACATCAAATCGTTTATATTGATTTTATCATATTCATGTTTTTTCTTAATTTGCACACATGAACAAATATTACATGAACTAAAGTACTTCGAAAATTTACTTATTTCTCTGTATCAATTCCGGTTTGCGAGAAAAAGCAATATTTTATGCTGTTAATATTACGTATACGCAATAATTTTTATCACATCAATAAAATCCTACTGCATGGTCACTTTTTACCACTTTAACACTATTTTTCTCTGCACACATTAATTGGTCAAAGCAAATTAAAACAGCAGGCTTGTTGGAGAACGATTGAAGCTTACACATTTTCTATATCAATTCTGCTGTAGGAGAAAAAAGGATTTTTCTAATAATTAAAATTACTTATACGCACTATGTATTACCATAAGTATTTGCTTGTTATTCGCATATACGAATTGATACAGAGAATGGGTAAATTGTATCGTTGTTGATTGTAACTCTTCTTTCAGTTTATTTCTTTTGCTAACATGTGTGCGTAGATGTTACTAGGAATCACATTCTATATATGATAAAATGGCCCTGTATCTTCCGCATTAATGTTGCTCTGCTTTGCACACACAGAGTAGCCTAGTTAAATTAATAAGATAGGCTTATTAGAAGAAGATGAAATTTAACACTTTTACTATATCAATTCTTTAATGTGAGGAAATCTATATTATTTACAATTTATATTACGTATACGCACTAGCTGTTATATTAGCTATTTGCATATTATTCACATAAACGAATTGATAGGGAGAAAGTTTAAATTGTATAATTGTTGCCTGGTAATCTCCTTTAAGAAAATTATGTTTTCCATTATGTGTGCATTCGTTCATATGCATAAATATGTAAATATTTCTTAACATTGTAATCATAGCTCAAATATTTTGATGTTATAGTTTACGGGAAAAAAAATCATTTAGTAAAAATCAAAAGCAGAATAAATTTTAGTTTATAAATACCAAATTTCTTTATAGTACATATTTTCATCAATATGGCTTAGGCCTTAACATAAAATATACATGTTTTGTATATTTTTTACCATTTTTTTTACTAAAAATAAAAATCATATGTGTGACAATAAGATTCTTTATTTCCAACATTAATTTATTTGGTTGCACACACTAACAAGTCTAAACAAAACAAACTAGCAACTGTGTTTAACAACGTTCGATGCTAACGCTTTCTCTATATCAATTCTACTATATGAGAAACATTGATTTGTTAACAATTAAAATTAAGTATACGCAATATGTACTACCATATGTACATATTTGCATATTATTCACATATACGAATTGATACAGAGAATGTGTTTATTTTATATTTGTTGTTGGTCAATCGTTGTTCAGTTTGTCTTTTTTTCCACCATGTGTGCGTAGTTGTATCTTGTAACTAAGTATTTCATGGTATGTGTGATACTATGGCCAGTTATTAACCATCCGTATGTTGTTCTGCCTTGCACACATAAACTAGCCTAGTGAAGTTAATAAGATGAGATTATTAAAAGAAGATTGAAGTTATCACTTCTACTATATCAATTCTTTTGGGGGAGAAAAATTTATATTATTCATTATTGAAATTATGTATACGCACTAGAATACATGAATATTGGCATATTATTCTCATAAATGAATTACCATAGAGAATGTGAAAAAGTTATCGTTGCTATATGTTATTCTTCTTTTAGAATATTTGTCTTGTCAACATATATAAAGGGGTTTGGTTATTTTGTGCCTAGGGATACGATCATATGTATATAGGGCTCTTCACCATATGAATCTCTTTTTCCTTTGCACACATCAACCAGTCTAGGCAAATTAAAAAGAGGGGCTTATTGAGAAAACATCGCAACTGTCATTTATACTGTATCAATTCGTTTTTTTGAGAAAATTTATATTATTTATAATTAAAATTACGTATACGCACCAGCTATTATCATAAATATTTGCATATTATTTGCATAAACGAATTGATATAGAGAATGTGTAAATTGAATCATTGTTGTCTTACACTCAGATTTCAGAATAATCTGTTTGCCAACATGTGTGCGTTCGTTTGTTGTAGATAATGATATATGTGTATAATAACTATCGTAGCTTAAAAAACTTATTATTGCTGAATGTTTTTCCTTTGCACACATTAACAACTCAAGACAAAATAAACTAACAACTGTGGTAAACAAAGATCGAAGAAACCACTTCCACTACATCAATTGTTTTTAGTGAGTAAAATTGATTTTATTACCCATTTGAATTACGTATACGCACTAGCGGTTATCACAACTATTTGCATATTATTCGCATACACGAATTGATTTGGAGAAAGTGGTCATTGTATCATTGTTATCTGTTACTCTGCTTACAGAATATTTTATTTGCCACCATGTGTGCGTTCGCTAATATACATAAATAGATAAATAAGGCGAATCATAATACTAGCCCAAACATTTAAATTGGAAAAATCACAAATCTTACGCTTTTTATATCCATCACTGATAGATGGGGTTGTTTTAGTTTTGACATTCATCCGATATATCCTTACGATGGATATATCTTGATCGTGGAAAAAATATTAGAGGATATAATAATGTCCATCCGTCCGCGTGTCTGTCTGTGAAATTTATTCTTTTTTTTTTTTGTTTAAACGATCGGCGCTTTTTTTTTAATTTGTTGATGCTTGAATTTCATTCCACACTGTTTTAGCATCCCACACTGTATACCATCCCACTATAGACACACATTTCTACAGCTCTTGGTTTTAATTTTTCACTTCGCTAATATACACTTGACCACTTAATAACAATGCATGCATATTACTCGATTGGTTTACTGACCAACAGCAAATGAAGTACCATCAAAATGGCCTTTCATTTTCATTATCAGCAGCTAACACAGCAACATTTTGCCCACTTTGTAATGGTTTAACAAAAAAAAAATCCTTTCATGTGGCTGTCAGCGAACATGAGTGGCATGCTTGCATTATTTGATGATTGGTTGTTTCATAATTAGTTGGTATAAAGCGGTTGAATAGGGTTATGGAAACAAATTTTTTTGAGGGAGGATGAATAAATGTGGGTTGGCGATTTTTTGAGTCATATTCATAAAATTCAAAATGGTATGAATTTAAACAATGGTTATTTTAAATAATGGTAATATTAGCTGAAGAGAGTAAAGTTGTTTCGAATTTTATTTCTTGGCTTTCTTTATATCATATATAAGAAATAAGGAGTAAAGAAAACTTGGGAGCTCTTATTATTGGGTTGCCCAAAAAGTAATTGCGGATTTTTCATATAGTCGGCGTTGACAATTTTTTTCACAGCTTGTGACTCTGTTATTGCATTCTTTCTTCTGTCAGTTATCAGCTGTTACTTTTAGCTTGCTTTAGAAAAAAACTGTAAAAAAAGTATATTTGATTAAAGTTCATTCTAAGTTTTATTAAAAATGCATTTACTTTCTTTTAACAAATCCTCAATTACTTTTAGGGCAACCCAATATAATCCTGATCTTCGTTATATTTAAATTCATTTGTTTTTGGAATTATTAGCAAATATTTCTTTTTTAGTATAAAAATTTTTGCAGAAAACAAAAACCTTGTATGAAGCTTGTACTGAAGCTTGAAATTATTTTTTTAGCTTTATACTAAGCATATATTTCGCTGCTCAAACCTTGCAAATGGAATAAAATATAAAAAGCTCTGCACCCACAGAAATGTGCTAAAAAATCTGATAGCTCACTGTTTCTAGAGTTGACTGTAGTTTAAAATATTTCTGTATCAATTAGTTTTCAAAGGAAACGAGCAAAAACATTAAAATTAATATAACTCATACGCACTCTTGGTCCATTAAGTGTTTGACTAAAAATATGCTGCTAATGAATTGATATGGGGACTTTCAGGCTTGTTTTGTGTTTAAGGCACAATTACAGTTTGCATACCGCTAGACTTTTTTATGTGTGCGGTCAAATTGTTTTTAATAATAATCTTCAGTGTGTACTTAACTAATTTAATTTTCAAACTGTTATAAAATATTCACTTAAACTTGTTTTCAAGGTGTTGCCCTGCGGCACGTCGTTTATACTCGGCTATAAAAAGCAGGCCCCTTGAGCTTAAATTTTTCCTTATTTATGCCCTTTTCCGCAATGCAATGTTCCGAAAATTTGAACCTTTTCAATAAAATTTTGCCTACACTACACCCACAGATGGGTGGCACTCCTTGTTTATGCTTTTTTTCGTAATGCAATGTTCCGGAAATTTTAATTTTTTCTTTAAAATATTACATATTCTGCACCCACAGATATATGCTTATAGATCTGAGAGAAGTCTGTTTCTAGAGTTAAACGTAGTTTGAAATGTTTCTGTATCAATTGATTTTCAATAGGAAAAAGTCAAAACTTATAAAATTAATATAACTCATACGCATTATTGGTTCATGATATTTTTTATAAGGAAATATTTCTAAAAAATTTACATGGAGATGATGAAATTTGTATTGTTTCAAAGATGCAGTTATTAAAAGCATACATTTAGGCTTTTCAGTGAGTGCATTGCAATTTTCAAATTAAAAATTCAACATATACTTACCGAAATTTATTTTTTAATTGTTTTAAAATATTAACTTTATTGCACCCATAGAAGTGAGCTTATAGATCAGACAGAACACTGTTTCTAGTGTTGATCGTAGTTTAAAATATCTCCGAATCAATTCGTTTTCAGTAACAGTGAGTGAAAACATTTAAAATTAATATAACTTATACGCACCATTGGTTCATAAAATAATTGATAAAGATCTAATGCTAGCGAATTGATATGGGCACCATGAAAATTGTATTGTGTTTAAGATTTCATTACTGTTTATATACATTTAGGCTTTCCTTTGAGTGCGCTCCAATTTTCATTCAATAGAGGTATTCAGGGTGTACTTGCCAAATTTTATTTTGAAAATATAAAAAAAATATTAACCCACAGAAATGTAGTCAATGTCTTTTAGTATTGACTGTATATATGATACAAAGTATATGTGTATCAATTAGTATTTTTTAAATTAAATATTTAAAATAAGTATAACTCATACGAAATGTTGGTTCAAGCAATGTTTGACTAAGAAAACTTTCAAACGAATTGATATGGGGATCATGAGACTTGTATTGTGTTTAAGACATATTAATGTTCGCATACAGCTAGACTTTTCTATGTGTGAGTTAACTTTTCACCCATTTTACTTTCAAACTTTTATGAAATATTAACTTAAACTCCTCTACAAAGCTGTATGCAATATGTCGTTCGGAATCGGCTACTAAAAAGGGAATGAAATCGAATCGGACGTCACTCATTGCTATGTGAGAAGTCTACTTTCCCTTAATGGAATGTTGGGAATATTTGCAATTTCTTTACCTATTCTGCACCCACAGAAGTATGCTTAAAGATCTGACAGCACTCTGTTCCTTCGGTAGATCGTAGTTTGAAATGTTGCTGTATCAATTATTTTTCTTTGGTAATGAGCGAAACAATTTTTAATTAATATAACTCATACTCACCCTGGGCATATAAAATGTTTGATTTAAATACGGTGGGAACGAATTGATATGGGGATCCTGATACATGAATTAGGCTCAAGATTTAATGACGCATCTTATACAACTAGGCTTTTCTATGGGTGCCTTCCAATTTTTATTCAATACAAATATTCATCATGCACTTACCAATCTTTTTGAAAAGTCATGATAAACTAACTTAAATTTCTCTGAAGAGTGGTTTCGCCCTATCGTTCGGACTCGGATATAAAAAGAAGGCTCCTCATCAAAGAATCTAATCATGAATCATATAGAACTCATTGATATGCTTGAAGTTTTCCTCCTTCTCATAAATGGAATATTTTTGGGAAATTTTGGGGTTTTCACAATAAAATGTTAACTTTTCTGCACCCACTGAGATATGCTTAAAAATTTGACAGAACTCTGTTTCTTGTGTTGATCGTTGTTCAAAGTATTTCTTTATCAATTAGTTTCTTATGGAAATAAACGAAAACATGTAAAATTAATATAACTCATACGCACTATGGGTATATAAAAAGTTTGATTAAGATATGCTTCTAACGAATTGATATGGGGATTCTCAAACATGTATTACGTAGAAGACTTAATGACGCTTCTTATACAACTATGCCTTTCTATGAGTGCATTTAAATTTTTGATTCAAAACAAATTTTCGGATTGTACTTACCAAACTTTTTTGAAACTCTCATAAAATACTAACTTAAATTTCTCCGCATAGTGGTTTCGCCCTGTGGCACGTCGTTCGAACTTGGCTATAAAAAGAAGGTCCCTTATCAAAAAACCTAATTTTAAATCATATAGCACTCATTGATATTCTTGCTCCGTAATGGAATATTCTTTGAAAAATTTGCAATTATCACAATAAAATGTTAACTTTTCTGCACCCGCAGAGATATCCTAAAAAATCTGTGAGAACTCTGTTTCTAGTGTTGATCGTAGTTTGAAATGTTTCTGTATCAATTAGTTTTGTGTTGAAATGAGTGAAATCAATTAAAATTTATATAACTCATACGCACTATTGTCCGAAGAAATGCTTTATTAAGAAATATTCCAAACTAATTGATATATGGATGATGCAGCTTTTATTGCTTTAAAGATACAGTTATTAATCGTTTACATTCAATATTTTCTGTGAGTGCATTCAGTTTGTTTTTGCAATAGAAATTTTACTTGGATACATACGAAATTTTATTGGGAAATAATTCCTAATGCATATGAGATACTACTGTTTTCTTTTAAGCGTATTTAAATTTTGTTTTATTTATAATTTTTCATTGTATGACATTGACTTTTACGCTTACACATTTCCCAAGGCCCATAATTTGTACTTTTGGTTTGCTACAAATTTCATTATTTCACCACTCCCTTGCTTAAAAATAATGTCATGTCTACCCATTTTCAATTTGTCATCTATCCCAGTTATGTTAGACTTTTTATACCTCTCTCCCTCATAAAAAGCCATCATACTCAGCATGAGATGCTTTAATGCTAAAGGTAATTGAAACCTGTTTAATTTTTTTTCTTTGGTAATTTTACAAATATCCCCTTATGATTCAAGGGAAAGTCATAAAAAGAAACAACACCAAAAATTAATTTTTTCAACAGAATCCATCTTCACCTTCATATTATTCATTATTGAATTTGACATTGACCCAACAACAGCGGAAAAAACAATCAGCTCCATCAATCTGTACGCACAGCGAGTGTGTGACAACAAATCCCCCCCTCCCCCCGATTCGATACACTTTCCTTTTCATAACGCGTAGTAAGCATCAAAGTAACCACAGATGCATTTAATTCAATTAAAATTTTTTCACAAGCATACATACACACACACACACACACACACACACACCAAAACGCTCAAACACTTTCAGACATCCATCATTGTACAAAGAAACACCTAGATTTTGTTCATTGCCCATATATTGGGTGTTTTATCTAAAATTAATTACAATTACAAATTTATAAAACCCAAAAACAATGTCTGCTGTTTGTTAGCTAATGTTTTGCTGTGGTTGTTATTTCGTTGTATAAAATTGTGTTTTTTTTTTTGTTTCTACCAAGATAGTCGTTTTTGTGCAATGCCAGTTAGATAATCGAAAGTTAATTAGCTAATGATTAACAGGGGTAGATTAGTGTTTGGAAAAAATCGTGCTGTATCGATATGCGAATAGACGACAATAACAATCAATGGAATTTCCTTTAGTTGATTATTCTCATGTTTACACGATATATTACATGGTGTAAATTGTTATCTAGTATGGGAGTGAGGATAGAAAAGTTGATATTTCTTGTTACAATACCGAGATTATTTGAAATGTTTTAATGATTGGTAAAAAAGAAATCTAGAAAAAATAAATTTATATAAAAAAATTTCGGAAACTTATACAGCCCCGAATATTATTGTAATTCCTTTAATATTGTGCTGATCTTTTTGTTTTATCTGTTTAAATTCTTTGCACCCAAGCAGCAAAACCGATTATTCTTACAAAAGAAATAGTTTTTTATTATATGCTCTTTGACTCTTTTAAATATCAATTCGCATATGGCATAGAATTACAAATAAGTTCTATTCATATCACTTATACGCTCCGTAGGTATATTTTTTATATAGAGGCCTAAGTATTATTTCTCAGGTATTTTTTCAAATTCTACTCAAACAAGCATGAGTATGGGTTTGTTTGTAAGAAGACTTTCTGCTGAATTATAGGCGTTTTGATTCATCTGAATCAAAAATCATAAAAACTGAAATATTTTGTCTGCATGTGGTTGATTTATACCTTTCTACATTCAGATTTTAATATAATTTTTAAGTTTTATCCACAAATTCTCTGCACACATGTATGAAAACGGATTTGCTTTAAGGAATACCAGCTTCTGTATCAGAATTTTCTTGTTTCATTAATTTATCAATTCGTATTTTCCTAAAATATAAATTATTTTCTTTAAATATTACTCATACGCTCCGTTGAAATATTTTCAACTTTCCTAGTTGGGACTAAAAAAGTATATCTAAGATATGGCCATAAATTCCCTGCCCACATATATGAAACTGGAATTGTTTTAAAGAAAACATGCTTCTGACATGGATATATTTTGATTTGTTTATGTACCAATTTCCATATTGCCTGAATAGCAAAATATGTTCTATTTATATTACTCATACGCTGCAATGGAATACTACTACCCTACGGGAAAAGGGACAGGTCCCAAACCTGTCACGGAATAAGTCCTCCGGTGATAAAGACTGGTCCCAGTTCTCGTCGCCTTACATGTAGGATAAGTCCTGGGACGTTTCGAAAAGGATGAGTATACTTTGGAAGTATGTTTCCCATATTGTCTGAATAGAAAAATATGTTCTATTCATATTACTCATACGCTCCAATGGAATACTTCTACCCTACGGGAAGTGGGACAGGTCCCAAACCTGTCACGGCATAGGTCCTCTGATGATAAAGACTGGTCCCAGTTCTCGTCACCTTACATGTAGGATAGGTCCTGGGACGGTTCGAAAAGGATGAGTATACTGTGGAAGTATTTTTGAGGGAGATAACTTTAGGTAGTTGGGATTAGCAATTTTTAACAATAATTAAGCGACTTTTTAAAAAAAATTAAGTATCATGAGTTATGACAATTGCAACTTTTCATTCCCTGTTGGATATGTCCTGTGACAGGTAACTCGTTCTCCAGTCAAGGACTGGTATGTTTGGGCCAATTGACTACACATTTCCCGTAGGGTATCTACTAACATTGATATTTTCTAAGGATAATCTCTAAATTTTTGGCACAAAAGCACAAATATATCAAGAATTTCCTTGCACACATGCCAGTCTATGGATTTATTTCAAAGAAAACATGATTCTGAAATGTATGCCTTTTAATTATTTTCGATATCAATTCGTATATTGCCTAAAACTAAAATTTGGTCTTATTAATATTACTCATACGTTACTTTGGATTTATTTAGTTACATACATCTCTCCTCTTATTTCTTGCACACATTTGTGAAAGTGAAAAACTTTGTTAAAAGGCAGAATTTCTTAATCTGTGTACATTGATCCGATCCAATATCAATTCGCATATTGTTTTAAAATTAATAACATTTGTTATTCATATCACTCATACGACATCTTGGACTTATTAACAAACAAACATGCATATATCTTCCAAAATTCTAGTGTACAAGAAAGTGAAGGCAAAATTACTCACCTAATATGCATAGACTTGATCTACTATTAATTAGGCTTTGGCTTAAAATATAAATTTGCAGAATTTGCCTATTTGGGCTCTTTCATTTTAATCTTTAAAATATTTTCTTGAACTTTTTTTTATAAATTCTTTGCACACAGGCACAAAAGTGAATAAATCTCAAAGAAGACGTAATTCATAAAAGCATGTGCTTTGATTCATTCCCATGTCAATTCGTAAATTGTTTAAAATTGAAAATTTTTTCCATTAATATTACTCATACGTTATTTTGCATTTATTTAAGAACATACCTATCTTTTCTTATGGCTTGCACACAAGCTTGAAATTCAAAAAGTTTACCAGAAGACAAAGTTCCTCAACTTATGCGCTTTAATTCATCATGGTATCAATTCGCATTTCGCTTAAAATCATAAAATATTTGCTTATTAAAAACACTCATACGCCCCTTTGCAATGTTGCCACATTACCATGAGTATCTGTTTTCTTTTCTCGTTTTTCCTCCTCTACTTTTTTACCTAAAATAATGAATTTATGAAATTTTCTCAAAATCGTACTAAGTAAACGAGTGTCAGGCGTTAATGGGTTATCTGTTTTTATACCCACCACTGTAGGATAGGGGGTATATTCATTCAGTCATTCTGTTTGTAACACCTGGAAATATGCGTCTGAGACCCTATAAAGTATATATATTTTTGATCAGCATAAAAATCTAAGACGATCTAAACATGTCCGTCCGTCTGTCTGTTGAAATCACGCTACAGTCTTTAAAAAAAGAGATATTGAGCTGAAACTTTGCACAGATTCTTTATTTGTCCATAAGAAGGTTAAGTTCGAAGATGGGCTATATCGGACTATATCTTGATATAGCCCCCATATAGACCGATCCTCCGATTTAGGGTCTTAGGCCCATTAAAACCACATTTATTATCCGATTTTGCTGAAATTTGGGACAGTGAGTTGTGTTAGGCCATTCGATATCCTCCGTCAATTTCGCCCAGATCGGTCCAGATTTGGATATAGCTACCATATAGATCGATCGTCCGATTTAGGGTCTTAGGCTCATAAAAGCCACATTTATTGTCCGATATCGCTGAAATTTGAGACAGTGAGTTGTCTTAGACCCTTCGACGACTTTCTTTAATTTGGCCCTGATCGGTTCAGATTTGGATATAGCTGCCATATAGGGCCATAAAAGCCACATTTATTACCCGATTTTGCTGAAA
This sequence comes from Stomoxys calcitrans, assembly GCF_963082655.1. Taxonomy (NCBI): domain Eukaryota; kingdom Metazoa; phylum Arthropoda; class Insecta; order Diptera; family Muscidae; genus Stomoxys; species Stomoxys calcitrans. The sequence continues at coordinate 11,204,446 of NC_081555.1, read as the reverse complement.
TTTGAGACAGTGAGTTGTCTTAGACTCTTAGACGTAATTCTTCAATTTGGCCCTGATTGGTTCAGATTTGGATATAGCTGCCATATAGACCGATCCTTCGATTTAGGGTCTTAGGCCCATAAAAGCCGGATTTATTATCCGATATCGCTGAAATTTGGGACAGTGAGTTGTGTTGGGCCCTTCAATATCCTCCTTCAATTTGGCCTAGATCGGTCCAGATTTGGATATAGCTGCCATATAGACCGATCTTTCGGTTTTAGGTTTTGGGGCAAAAAAAGGCGCATTTATTGTCCGATATCACTTAAAACTGAGACAGTGAGTTGTCTTAGACCCTTCGACGTCTTTCTTCAATTTGTCCCTGATCGTTTCAGATTTGGATATAGCTGCCATATAGACCGATCTCTCGATTTAAGGTTTTGGGCCCATAAAAAGCGCATTTATTGTCCGATTTCGCCGAAATTTGGGACAGTGAATTGTGTCTTGACCAAAATCGATACAATTGCTATGGATCATAGCGTATGCAATTTTCACCGGATTTTGATGAAAGGTGGTTAACATATATACCCGAGTTGGTGGGTATCCAAAGTTCGGCCCGGTCGTACTTAACGCCTTTTAACTTGTTTTTAAACTGACTTGTCTTCTAATTCTTTGCACACATACATAAATATAGATTAAGTTGAAAGTAGGCACAACTCTGCAACGTATGTGTTTCAATTTATGCTGGCATCAATTCGTGTTCTCGTTAAAATTGGAAAATATTCCGTATTAATATCACTTATACGTCCCATTGAACTTTATCGAAAATGTTTTAATAACTCTAAAAGGAATTTTTCTTAATTTCTAAAAAGTCTTTCACCAATGAATCCGACAATTTCTAATGCAAATATGAATTCTAAAACACCTTAAAAAGAAAATTAAGATTACCAGTGATATTATCTTTGTATGGATATCTAAATTGTATGGCTTCTTTATATTTTCTTTCCACCTTTATTCATGCTTCCCACCATAAACGTTAAAGCTACCAAAATTGTTTAAAGAAAACTTTTAACAACTCATTAAAAACTATCCGGGCCCTACCCATAAAATATGCCACTCCTTTAGCCCAGATCCTCTTAACGAAATTGTCACTCAAACATTTGCATTTTATGGCAGTTTGAGGCCATTTGGCCCAGCCTTTTTGCAGCAGAGTTTACGCATATTTTCTCAAAGACAATTAGCCATGTTTTTCTGTGGTTTTACGAATCAGGGATTTTTTGTTTTTTTTTTTTTTTTTTTTGCATACAAGTACTTTGTGGTGGTTTGCAAAACTCCTTCATGGCCTTTTTGTGATGTCTCAAAAGTCAAAAAACCAAAACAAACAAAACAAAGTTGCTTGGCCTTTTTGTTTTTTTTTTTTTTTTTTGGGAAGATGGGGGTATGATTGTAGGTTAGTTTGTTGATTTTTGTTTTAGGAAAAAATAAGAAGTGGAAGAAGGGGGTCTGCTGCTTTGAAAGATTTGCATGATTTAATAATGCATATTTGGTTTTTGTTCTTTTCTTAGTTTCGTTGCTCTATGCCAACCAACCATCACCACCACCATATCTCTGCAGGGATTTGCATAGGATTATGAATATCTTGCAAACAAAAAAACCAAAGAGGAATAAATTGCAGATAAAATGGTAGTATGGGAGTTCTAACAGATCACAAGAGCAAGAGAGTCAGAGCAGGGACATGGGGGACGGCAGACCGCAGTTTGTTGTTATTTTTATTATTGCAGAATTTCAAATTAGGAACGATTTACAACTAAATTATGCAAGCATTGCGTAGCTGCTTTAGCTTCCACCGCCCCTACAGCCGCCTCACTCGAGTATTGAGCTCTATACAACATACAGTTCCTTAGAGCATAGATTGCAAAGTTGAGTTTTTCTCCCTTTTCTTCTTTTCTTTTTGGGAGAAAAAAACGAAATTGCTTTGAAAACGACTATTTAAGTTGAGCCATAAAAAATGATGTTTTCCTTTGAACATTTTTCTTTTAAAAGACCAAACAAAAAGGCGACAAGGGTTTGGGTTCTCTCGCTCTCATTCAAATGGGCCATCAATTCTTAGAGAAAAAAAAAGAATCAGGAAAATTAAGATGGGTTATGCGCCATAAACAAAGCAGCAGCCATCATCACTAAACCGCATATTTCAACAAAAAATTATAGATTATCATGGGCTAGGGATGAAACAAAACCAAAAGAGGGTACTTTTTGGAACCAGAACAGTACATGGGTACATCCCAGACACATTTGGTGCCTTGTGAAATCTTATAAAAAACAAGTAAAAAGTGTTGAGTTCGGCCGTGCCTAACTTTGGATATCCACGAAAATCGAGTAGTAAATAAAGCTTTTATGGGCTTCAGACCCTTTATCGGCAGATCGGTCTATATGGCAGCTATATCTAAATATAGGCCGATCTGAACCATATTTGCGTCGAATGTTGAGAGGCTTTAAAAAACTCACCGTTTCAAATTTCAGCGAAATCGGGTAATAAATAAAGCTTTTAGGGGCTTCAGACCCATTATCGGCAGATCGGTCAATATGGCAGCTATATCTAAACATAGTCCGATCTAAACCATATTTAATTCGAATGTTGAGAGGCTTAAAAAAACTCACCGTTTCAAATTTCAGCGAAATCGGGTAATAAATAAAGCCTTAATGGGCTTCAGACCCTTTATCGGCAGATCGGTCTATATGGCAGCTATATCTAAATATAGTCCGATCAGAACCATATTTGGATCGGATGTCGGGAGGCTTAAAATAACCCACTGTTTCAAATTTCATCGAAATCGGATAATAAATAAAGCGTTTATGGGCTTCAGACCCTTTATCGGCAGATCGGTCTTTATGGCAGCTATATCTAAATATAGTCCGATCTGAACCATATTTGGATCGGATGTCTGGAGACTTAAAATTATTCGCTGATTCAAATTTCAGCGAAATCGGGTAATAAATAAAGCTTTTAGGGACTTCAGACCCATTATCGGCAGATCGGTCTATATGGCAGCTATATCTAAATATAGTCCGATCTGAACCATATTTAAATCGAATGTTGAGAGGCTTATAAAAACTCATTGTTTCGAATTTCACCGAAATCGGATAAAAAAATAGAGCGTTTATGGGCTTCAGACCCTTTATCGGCAGATCGGTCTATATGGCGGCTATATCTAAATATAGCCTAATCTAAACCATATTTGGATCGGATGTCGGGAGGCTTAAAATAACTCGCTGTTTCAATTTTCAGCGTAATCGGATAATAAATAAAGCTTTTAGGAGCTTCAGACCCTTTATCGGTAGATCGGTCTTTATGGCAGCTATATCTAAATATAGTCCGATCTGAAACATATTTAAATCGAATGTTGAGAGGCTTTAAATAACCCACTGTTTCAAATTTCGACGAAATCGGATAATAAATAAAGCCTTAATGGGCTTCAGACCCTTTATCGGCAGATCGGTCTATATGGCAGCTATATCTAAATATTGCCCGATCCAAACCATATTTAAATCGCATGTTGAGAGGCTTTAAGCAATTCTCTGTTTCAAATTTTAGCGAAATCGGGTAATAAATAAAGCTTTTATGGGTTTCAGACCCTTTTTCGGCAGATCGGTCTATATGGCAGCTATATCTAAATATAGTCCGATCAGAACCATATTTGCGTCGAATGTTGAGAGGCTTATAAAAACTCATTGTTTCGAATTTCACCGAAATCGGATAAAAAAATTGAGCGTTTATGGACTTCAGACCCTTTATCGGCAGATCGGTCTATATGGCAGCTATATCTAAATATAGTCCGATCTAAACCATATTTAAATCAAATGTTGAGAGGCTTATAAAAACTCATTGTTTCGAATTTCACCGAAATCGGATAAAAAAAAAAAACGTTTATGGGCTTCAGACCCTTTATCGGCAGATCGGTCTATATGGCGGCTATATCTAAATATAGCCTAATCTAAACCATATTTGGATCGGATGTCGGGAGGCTTAAAATAACTCGCTGTTTCAATTTTCAGCGTAATCGGATAATAAATAAAGCTTTTAGGAGCTTCAGACCCTTTATCGGCAGATCGGTCTATATGGCAGCTATATCTAAATATAGTCCGATCTAAACTATATTTAAATCGAATGTTGAGATGCTTTAAACAATTCTCTGTTTCAAATCTTAGCGAAATCGGGTAATAAATAAAGCTTTTAGCGGCTTTAGACCCTTTATCGGCAGATCGGTCTATATGGCAGCTATATCTAAATATAGCCCAATCTAAACCATATTCCAGTCGTATGTCGGGAGGTCTAAAACAACTCAATGTTTCAAATTTCAGCGAAATCGGATAATAAATAAAGCTTTTATGGCCTTCACACCCTTCATCGCCAGATCGGTCTATATAGCTGCTATATCCAAATGTGGTCCGATCTGGACCGATCAAGAACTTAACCTGCGTGCTGCAAAAATACGTATCAGTACCAAATTTCAGCTAAATATCTCAATGGAGTGATATCTAATTTTTTGATATCGGAAGGGGGGGCGGACCCTCCCCCTTACTCCAAAAGTACTACCCAAAAATTAGGGTGTACCGATCAGGACAATATGGGACTCAAATAAAAGGTATTCCGGAGTAGATTACAAATATAGTCAGAAACAAGGAATAGGCTTTATAATTTGTTGGTATCTAAAGGGGGTTGGACCCTCCCCCGATACCCTAAAAACACCACCCAAAATCAAAAGTGCAGCGATAAGGACAATATGGATATCAAATGAAAGGTATTGAAGAGTAGAATACGAATATGGTATTAAAAATTGGGTCCAAATACACAGAATGTCGCCCTAATCCCAAAATTTCTGAAAGTAGACAAATTGAACGTCCATATCAAGATGGGCCTCTAATGAAAGGTATTCGGAAGTAGTTTGCGCATCTGCCATACAAAATCAGATTGAAGTGTAAGGGGCCACCGCAGCCCCCAAAAATCGCCCCAAATGTACATATGACCCATCATGACTGTATGGGACTCGGTTTGTTTGTTTGTTCCGTAGACCCAAAAACGGCTGAACCGTTTTTCTTAAAATTTTCACAGATTGTGTAGGTTATGTGGAAGCAAAAATAGGTGATATAATTTTTTATACATCAGATGTTGGCGGACACTCCCCTTAGCCCAAAAACGCCACCCAAAACCAAAAGTGGACTCACAGGCACAATATGGGTATCAAATGAAAGGTATTAGAGACTAGAAAACGAATATCGTATTAAATTTTGGTTTTAAGAACCCAGCGAACCACCAACCTGAAAACTTCTCTAAGCTGAAATATTCGACGTTCCTATCAATATGGGACTCAAATGAGAAGTATTTAGACTCGGTTTGTATGTTTGTTTCGTATAGACTCAAAAATGGCTAAACCGATGAAGGAAACATAGGTTATATAAGTTTTTGATATCGGAAGGGGGGGCGGACCCTCCCCCTTACCCCATTCAAAAATGAAAGTGTACCGATCAGAACAATATGGGACTCAAATTAAAGGTATTCAGGAGTAGAGTATGAATTCCATATTAAAAATTGGGTCCAAATAACTGGGGGGCCGCCTCAACCCCAAAACCCCTTAAAATGGGTTTATTGGACGAGCATGGCTATATGGGATTCAAATGAAAGGTATTTGGGAGTAGATTACGAAAATGAAATAAAAATTTGCCTTCAAGTCTAGATGGCGCTTTTCCCCCTAAAAATACCTCAAATAGCTTAATTGAGCCATTATGACAATATAGGACTCAAATGAAAGGTAATTGAGAGTAGAAAACGAATTTAATATCCATTTTTAAAGCCAAGTGGTACGCTCTAAAGCATCCCCTCCCATTCCCGACTTTGGGAATATGAAGCTCAAATCAATGGTATTTGGGAGTAAAGAACGAATTTGATATCTATTTTCAGGCCAAATTGCCGGTGCCCGCTTCAACCCCAAAAATTTTTAAAATTTAAAAATTTGTAAAAGTGGAGCACGAAACTTATATTCACTTTAAGGGCCACGTATCTAGGTGGCCACCCCACCCCCCAAATAAACCCTAAACCGGAAATATTTTTCAATGCGTTAAAATAGGACTCAAAAGAAAGGCATTTGGTGTAGAGTAAAAATTTTGCCCAGGAAACGAGCAGGGCTAAACTTCTCGCACATCAATGAGTGCTTTTCGATTCAAGTTTAAAGTCAATGATAAGAGACCTTTTTTTATAGCCGAGTCCGAATGGCGTGCCGCAGTGTGACACCTTTTTGGGGAGAATTTTTTAGATGACCATGCATGGCATGGTACCTCGCAAATGTCGCCCGCATTAAATTCTGCTACTTTAGAAAAAACTTTTTCTCTGCTACCATTTCTGCTGTCTAATTTGTCATCTCTGTTTGCATACCACACAAAAAAAAAACTCTTGAAGCCAGGCAAAACAAAAAGTAAATGAACCGCAATATAAAATTCAGGGTTAGCCATTATGTAGAAAAAAAATTTTAACATTTTTTCTAAAGACTCATTTTCCTTTTCTCTTCTCTTGCCTTTTCTCATGTGCAGCTCCAACAAACCAAAAGCGGTGCTCCATCGACACAAAAACAGGACTTAAGTTTCCTCAACGAAGCCTCCCCCATCTATGTGACCTCATTCAATAGCAATCATACGGCCTGCAATAGCACCACCCTAACGACAGCGGCAGCGGTAGCCACCTCTACTACGGGGACAGCGGGGCTGATAAGTGCAACAACAATAACGCCCACGGCTGTTGCATCCACGACGACTAATGCCAGTTCGGCTAAGCCACAGACAGTACCAGCCAGCGGTGTAGGTCCACTATCGGCAGCCATAGTAGCAGGAGCAAAAACCACAGCAACCGGAAACACCTCAACAGTAGCACCAACAGGAGCCGATAGAAATGCCAACAATTGCCCCCAGGCCTCTGTAATAGCAGCAGCAGCTGTAGCATCCTCATTAGCGGCTGCCTCCAAGCAGATACCAGCCTCAGTTCACCACCCACTACCAACAGCAGCAGCAGCAGCAGCAATCACAGCAGGAGCCCCAGCATCAGCGGCCACAACAACAACGTCCACAACCTCAATATTGACAAATCATAATAGCATTTATCAGGCCACAGCCCTAGCGAAATTGCCCTCCTCATTGCCGCACAAAAAGCTAACCATCGCACGCAGCCTCCAACATTTGGAGGTTAAGGAGGTGGACGATGACGATGATGATTTGGCCGCATTAGGTGCCAATTTGTGTAACATCAATTTCATTAACTACAAGAACAAGCATGCCGAAATACCCACACCCACAACCACTGGCCCCCTGCATGTTAGTCCATTTGTGGGCAACGCACCTGTGATAGTAGCAGGTCCCAGTTCCACCTTGGGGCGACGCAAATCGCAGCAGAGCAACAGCAACACCAATACGAATCCTGTTACCGTTAGTGCCACAGTTGATGTTCATCACTCAGCTCATGCGGCGGGAGCATCAACAGCCTATCACGATCACATACCACCGCCTTTACAGTTACCCCCGCCCAATAAGATCTATGTGGATGCCCAAACACTGACCTCGCCGCGCCTGGCCAAGAACGCCCAAGGAGGAGGAGTAGTAGTAGTAGGAGCAGCAGGCGATTCTTTGATCACCAAAGGTGGCCCAACTTTGAACAACAATATCAACAACAACAATAGTCTAAAAACTTTATCGGCATTATCGGCGGCCGCCACAGCCAGTATCAAGGCACCAGCCGTAACTGCTACTGCTGCTAACAAGGCGACAGCTCTGCAACTGAACAATAACAACTCTCAACAGCTTCCTTCGTATGCGGTACATCATTTGGGTACGCTACAGCAGCTGACGCAGAAGCAGCAGCCAGCAACGAATGCAACTGCAATCCTTAATGCCCAGTTAACATCTTCCTCGTGCTCGAATCAGCTCAGCAGCAACAATAGCAGCATTCACAGTGCATCCAGTGCATCGACGCAAGCATCATCAATAATAACGGCACCATTGTCGGCGGGAGCCTCATCATCAGCAGCAAATACAGCATCTACGACAGCAACAACAAAAAATCTTAGCAGTAATCTTAGTAATAATTGTGATTTACATATATCAGCGAATAATCTTCAACAACAACAGCAACAACAACATCTACAACAGCAGCAGCACCAGCACCAGCAACAACCACCGAGAAGAGAGGTAAGTTTCTAAACTTTGAAGATAGGGGGCGCTTTTGTACAAACCAATGGGGTTTGTTAGAAATATGGGGGGAAAAGTTTTATGCCAAGGCAAGATTAGAAATGATTGGTCTGTAGGACAATTTGACTGAAATGTTGTCTGTTTGAGGAAATTTTACTGAAATGTGGTATTTTTGGGAAAAATTTAACTAAATGTTGGTCTTTAGGGAAATTTTTAGTGAAATTTTGCCTTTAGGGAAAATTTTAGTGAAATTTTGCCTTTAGGGAAAATTTAAGTGAAATTTCGCCTTTAGGGAAAATTTTAGTGAAATTTTGCCTTTAGGGAAAATTTTAGTGAAATTTTCTCTTAATGAAAAATGTTCTCTTAAGGGAAAATTTTGGTGAAATTTTGTCTTTGGGGATATTTTCAGTGAAATTTTGTCTCAAGGAAAAATTTTTCGATATTTTTTTTCTTTAGTCAATGGACATTTCAATGATTTTTTTACTTTTAGCAAAATTTTAGTAAAACGTTTGCATTTCACTAAATTGTTCTCTTTAGTGAAAATTTGATTTAAAATTCATCTTTAGGGAAAATGTTATTGAAATTTCGTCTTTATGGAAAATTTCACTGATATGTTGTTTTTAGGGAAATTTTTTTGTCTTAGGGAAAATTACACTGAAATTTTTTCCCTTTGTGCAAGAATCCACTCAAATTTTGTCTGTAGAGACAATCTCACAGATTTTTTTTGGGAATAATTTTGCTAAAATTTAATCTTTAGGGAAAATTTCGCTGACATTTTGTCTTAAAGCAAAATTTTATTAAAATATTTGGCTTTGGTATAACATTAATTAAAATTTTGGCTTTAGGGAAAAAATTGTGGAAATTTTGACTTTAAGGAAAATTTTGTGAAAATTTTGACTTTAGGGAAAATTTTGTGGAAATTTTGACTTTAAGGAAAATTTTGTGAAAATTTTGACTTTAGGGAAAATTTTGTGGAAATTTTGACTTTAGGGAAAATTTTGTGGAAATTTTGACTTTAGGGAAAATTTTGTGGAAATTTTGACTGTAGGTAATATTTCATGGAAATTTTGTCTTTGGGAGAAATTTTACCAAAATTTTGTCTTTTCCAAAATTTTCATCGAAATTTTTTATTAAAATTCCCTAAAAAAATGTGTAAGAAATTTTTCCTTAAGACAGAATTTTAATGAAATTTTCCTTTCCTTTAAATTTTCCCTCAGAAACAATATTTCAGTTTATTTTTCCCCACAGACAAAATGTAAGCGAAATATTCCCTAGGGCAACATTTTCGGTGAAATTTCCCCTAAAGACAAAATATCAGTGAAACTTTCCCTAAAGACAAATTTCCAATGAAATTTTCCTTTCCCTTAAATTTTCACTCAGTAACAAAATTTTAGTGAATTTTTCCAACACAGACAAAATCTAAGCGAAATAGTCCCTAAGACAAAGATTTCGGTGAAATATTCCCTTAAAACTTTCCCCAAGACAAATTTTCACAGAAATTTTCCTTTCCTTTAAATTTTCCTTCAGAAACAAAATTTCAGTAAATTTTTTCCCAAAATTTTTTTCAAAATATTTCCTAAGAAAAAGATTTCGGTGAAATATTCCCTTAAAACAAAATTTTTCGTGAAGTTTCCCCTAAAGACAAATTTCCACTGAAATTTTTCCTCAGTAACAAAATTTCAGTTAATTTTTCCCCACAGACAAAATGTAAGCGAAATATTCCCTAAGACAAAGATTTCGATGAAATTTCCCCTAAAGACAAAATATCAGTGAAACTTTCCCTAAAGTCAAATTTCCACTGAAATTTTCCATTCCTTTAAATTTTCCCTCAGAAACAAAATTTCAGTGAATTTTTTCACACAAACAAAATGTAAGCGAAATATTCCCTAAGACAAAGATTTCGGTGAAATATTCCCTTAAAACAAAATTTTTCATGAAATTTCCCATAAAGAAAAATTTCCACTGAAATTTTCCTTTCCCTTAAATTTTCTCTCAGTAACAAAATTTCAGTGAATTTTTCCAACACAGACAAAATATAAGCGAAATACTCCCTAAGAAAAAGAAATTTTGGCTTTAGGGAAAATTTTGTAGAAATTTTGACTTTAGGGAAAATGTTGTGGAAATTTTGACTTTAGGGAAAATTTTGTAGAAATTTTGACTTTAGGTTATATTTCATGGAAATTTTGTCTTTGGGAGAAATTTTACCAAAATTTTGTCTTTTCCAAAATTTTCATCGAAATTTTTTATTAAAATTCCCTAAAAAAAATGTGTAAGAAATTTTTCCTTAAGACAGAATTTTAATGAAATTTTCCTTTCCTTTAAATTTTCCCTCAGAAACAATATTTCAGTGAATTTTTCCAACACAGACAAAATGTAAGCGAAATATTCCCTAAGACAAAGAATTCGGTGAAATATTCCCTTAAGACAAAATTTTTCGTGAAATTTCCCCTAAAGACAAATTTTCACACAAATTTTCCTTTCCTTTAAATTTTTCCTCAGAAACAAAATTTCAGTGAATTTTTTCACACAAACAAACTGTAAGCGAAATATTCCCTAAGACAAAATTTTCGGTGAAATATTCCCTAAAGACAAAATATCAGTGAAACTCTCCCTAATGATAAATTTTCACAGTAATTTTCTTTTTCTTTAAATTTTCTCTCAGAAACAAAATTTTAGTTAATTTTTGCACACAGAAAAAATGTAAGCGAAATATTCCCTAAGACAAAGATTTCGATGAAATTTTCCCTAAAGACAAAATATCAGTGAAACTTTCCCTAAAGACAAATTTCCACTGAAATTTTCCTTTCCCTTAAATTTTCCCTCAGTAACAAAATTTCAGTGAATTTTTCCAAAACAGATAAAATGTAAGCGAAATATTCCCTAAGAAAAAGAAATTTTGGCTTTAGGGAAAATTTTGTAGAAATTTTGACTTTGGGGAAAATTTTGTAGAAATTTTGACATTAGTTAAAATTTTGTGGAAATTTTGACTTTAGGTTATATTTCATGGAAATTTTGTCTTTGGGAGAAATTTTACCAAAATTTTGTCTTTTCTAAAATTTTAAACCGAAATTTTTTTATTAAAATTCGCCAAAAAATGTCAAAGAAAATTTTCCTAAGGACAAAATTTTAATGAAATTTTTCTTTTCTTTAAATTTTCCCTCAGAAACAAAATTTCTACACAGACAAAATGTAAGCGAATTATTCCCTAAGACAAAGATTTCGGTGAAATATTCCCTTAAGACAAAATATCAGTGAAACTTTCCTTAAAGACAAATTTCCAATGAAATTTTCCTTTCCTTTAAATTTTCCATCAGAAACAAAATTTTAGTTAATTTTTCCCCAAAGACAAAATGTAATCAAAATATTCCCTAAGACAAAGATTTCGGTGAAATATTCCCTTAAGACAAAATTTTTTATGAAATTTCCCCTAAAGACAAATTTCCACTGAAATTTTCCTTTCCTTTAAATTTTTCCTCAGAAACAAAATTTCAGTGAATTTTTCCAACACAGACAAAATGTAAGCGAAATATTCCCTAAGACAAAAAAATTTTGGCTTTAGGGAAAATTTTGTAGAAATTTTGACTTTAGGGAAAATGTTGTGGAAATTTTGACTTTAGGGAAAATTTTGTGGAAATTTTGACTTAAGGTAATATATCATGGAAATTTTGTCTTTGGGAGAAAATTTACCAAAATTTTGTCTTTTGGAAAATTTTCTTTGAAATTTTTTATTAAAATTCCCCAAAAAAATGTCAAAGAAATTTCCCCTAAAGACAAATTTCCACTGAAATTTTCCTTTCACTTAAATTTTCCCTCAGAAACAAAATTTCCACACAGACAAAATGTAAGCGAAATATTCCCTAGGACAACATTTTCGGTGAAATTTCCCCTAAAGACAAAATATCAGTGAAACTTCCCCTAAAGACAAATTTTCACACAAATTTTCCTTTCTTTTAAATTTTTCCTCAGAAACAAAATTTCAGTGAATTTTTTCACACAAACAAAATGTAAGCGAAATATTCCCTAGACAATGATTTCGGTGAAATATTCCCTTAAAACTTTCCTCAAGACAAATTTTCACAGAAATTTTCCTTTTCTTTAAATTTTCCTTCAGAAACAAAATTTCAGTGCATTTTTCCAACACAGACAAAATGTAAGCGAAATATTTCCTAAGAAAAAGATTTCGGTGAAATATTCCCTTAAAACAAAATTTTTCGTGAAGTTTCCCCTAAAGACAAATTTCCACTGAAATTTTTCCTCAGTAACAAAATTTCAGTTCATTTTTCCCCACCGACAAAATGTAAGCAAAATATTCCCTAAGAAAAAGATTTCGGCGAAATATTCCCCTAAAGACAAAATATCGGTGAAACTTTCCCTAAAGGCAAATTTCCAATGAAATTTTCCTTTCCTTTAAATTTTTCCTCAGAAACAAAATTTCAGTGAATTTTTCCACGCAGACAAAATGTAAGCGAAATATTCCCTAAGACAAAGTTTTCGGTGAAATATTCCCTTAAGACAAAATATCAGTGAAACTTTCCTTAAAGACAAATATTCACACAAATTTTCCTTTCCTTTAAATTTTCCCTTAGAAATGAAATTTCAGTGAGTTTTTCCCCACAGACAAAATGCAGGCGAAATATTCCCTAAGACAAAGATTTCGGTGAAATATTCTCTTAAGACAAAACTTTCCGTGAAATTTCCCCTAAAGTCAAATTTCCACTGAAATTTTCCTTTCCTTTAAATTTTCCCTCAGAAACAAAATTTCGGTTGATTTTTCCACACAGACAAAATGTAGGCGAAATATTCCCTAAGACAAAGAATTCGGTGAAATATTCCCTTAAGACAAAATTTTTCATGAAATTTCCCCTAAAGACAAATTTCCACTGAAATTTTCCTTTCCCTTAAATTTTCCCTCAGTAACAAAATTTCAGTGAATTTTCCCAACACAGACAAAATGTAAGCGAAATATTCCCTAAAACAAAGATTTCGGTGAAATATTCCCTTAAGACAAAATTTTCCGTGAAATTTCCCCTAAAGACAAATTTCCATTGAAATTTTCCTTTCCCTTAAATTTTCCCTCAGTAACAAAATTTCAGCGAATTTTTCCAACACAGACAAAATGTAAGCGAAATATTCCCTAAGACAAAAAAATTTTGGCTTTAGGGAAAATTTTGTAGAAATTTTGACTTTAGCGAAAATGTTGTGAAAATTTTGACTTTAGGGAAAATTTTGTGGAAATTTTGACTTTAGGAAAAATTTTGTGGAAATTTTGACTTTTTTTTACCAAAATTTTGTCTTTTGGAAAATTTTCATTGAAATTTTTTATTACAATTCCCCAAAAAATTTCAAAGAAATTTCCCCTAAAGACAAATTTCCAATGAAATTTTCCTTTCCCTTAAATTTTCACTCAGTAACAAAATTTCAGTGAATTTTTCCAACACAGACAAAATCTAAGCGAAATATTCCCTAAGACAAAGATTTCGGTGAAATATTCCCTTAAGACAAAATTTTCCTTGAAATTTCCCCTAAAGACAAATTTCCATTGAAATTTTCCTTCCCCTTAAATTTTCCCTCAGTAACAAAATTTCAGTGAATTTTTCCAACACAGACAAAATCTAAGCGAAATATTCCCTAAGACAAAGATTTCGGTGAAATATTCCCTTAAGACAAAATTTTCCGTGAAATTTCCCCTAAAGACAAATTTCCATTGAAATTTTCCTTCCCCTTAAATTTTCCCTCAGTAACAAAATTTCAGTGAATTTTTCCAACACAGACAAAATGTAAGCAAAATATTCCCTAAGACAAAGAATTCGGTGAAATATTCCCTTAAGACAAAATTTTTCATGAAATTTCCCCTAAAGACAAATTTCCACTGAAATTTTCCTTTCCCTTAAATTTTCCCTCAGTAACAAAATTTCAGCGAATTTTTCCAACACAGACAAAATGTAAGCGAAATATTCCCTAAGACAAAAAAATTTTGGCTTTAGGGAAAATTTTGTAGAAATTTTGACTTTAGCGAAAATGTTGTGAAAATTTTGACTTTAGGGAAAATTTTGTGGAAATTTTGACTTTAGGAAAAATTTTGTGGAAATTTTGACTTTTTTTTACCAAAATTTTGTCTTTTGGAAAATTTTATTTGATATTTTTTATTAAAATGCCCCAAAAAAATTTCAAAGAAATTTCCCCTAAAGACAAATTTCCGTGAAATTTCCCCTAAAGAGAAAATTTCACTGAAATTTTATATTTAGGCGAAAGTTTCACCGGAATTTTTTTTCTTTTGGGAAAATTTCTCTGAAAATATATCTTTAGGGAAAGTTTGTCGGATATTTTGTCTTAAGGGGAAATTTCACGGAAAATTCTGTCTTAAGGGAATATTTTACCGAAAATTGTGTCTTATTTCGCTTACATTTTGTCTGTGGGGAAAAATCAACTGAAATTTTGTTTGTGGGGCAAAATTTCAATGAAATTTTTTTGTAAAGGAAAATTTTATAAAATTTTGCCTTTAGGGAATATTTCCTTGACTTTTTTTCTAAAGGGAAAATTTTGCCTTAAGGGAAAATTTCACAGAGGAAAAAGTAAAAACTTCACTGAAATTGTCTCAAAAGAAAATATTTCACTAAAGTTTGGACTTTATAGAAAATTTCGCTGATATTTTGTCATTAGAGAAAATTTTGATTAAATTTTTTCTTTGGAATCATTTTACCGAAATTTTGTATTTAGTGAAATTTCAATGAAATTTTGTCTTTTTGGAAAATTCCTTGCGTTTATGGAAAATTTTAGTGAAATTTTCTCTTAATAAAAAATTTTTGTAAAATCTTCTCTTAAGGGAAAATTTTGTTGAGAAATTTCGTCTAAAACACATCTCAGTCCCTGGGTTCTCAATGTAGACCCCCAGGCCCACTCTGTCCTCTAGCTTTGTTCCATCCGTGTTAAATGATCTTTCAAATGGCAATACTAGGGTTCCGCCAATCCAAGACTGTGCCAATGGCAGCAGTGCCTCGCACTCGACTTCAAAGTTCATCTCAGGTATCCGATCGGAAACCTCTTCCCTTCCTTCCAGGTTTTCTCGTTCGTCGCTTCCTCAATCCATTCTCCCATCGCCTTGACTCTCATAGCCGCAATGGCTGCCACACATTTAATCTCTTTGTCAATGGGTCGGATATCTAGTGGGCGTGGTCCTCATCGCTCCGCCTATGCCAAGACAACATGTCCTCTGAACCTGTTGTATGGTCCTTATGTTGCAATTTTTCCTCATAGCAGTCCACCAAACTACTGAGGGGTAAGTAAGTGTTGGTCTAATCACGGTCCTGTAGAGCCAGTGGACTATCCTCGAATTCAGGCCCCATTTCGAGCCTACGGCCCAACATCCATAAATTTAGCATTTATTAAAAAATTTTACTAAATTTTTTCCTAAAATTTTTTCTTAAGGGAAGATTTTGGTAAAATGCCATTTTGGGCATAATTTCAGTGAAATTTTGTTTTTGGGTATAATTTCAGTGAAATTTTGTCTTAATCGAAAATTTCACAGAAATTTTGTCTATGGAGAAAATTTTAATGAAATTTCGTCTTTAGGGAAAATTTTACTGACATTTTTTCTTAAGGGAAAATTTTACTGAAATTTTTTTTAGGGAGAATTTTAGTAAAAACTTTCTTTAAACAAAAAATTTCAATTAAATTTCGTCCTTAGAAAAAAATTTCGCTGAAATTGGTTTATGGAAAATTTTTTTCAATATTTTGTGTTTAGTGGAATTTTCGCTGAAATTTTCATTTTAAAGGAAATTTCACTAAAATTTTGTGTCTGAGGAATTTTCATTGAAATTTCGTCTCCAAAGAATATTTTCTCTGAAATTTTTTCTTTCAGAAAAATTTCACATAAAATTTTATTTTTAATTTTATTTTTAACGTTTAATTTTTTATCTCCTTTCTCCCTTTCAGTTACTAACAGATGACGATGAAGATGAAACAGATGATATTTTACAATTGAATACAAATAGTTTATCAAATAATTTAACGCAACTAAATTATAGTCCAAATAGCAGCATATCAAGAGGTGGATTTGAACTACTACTGGGTGATCAATCGTTAAGGCAAGATATCAGGTGAGTTTGATTAAAATTTTTTCGAATTTTAAATCATAAGGGAAATGTGTTTGAAGGAGATGTGGATAAAATTAAGGAAATTTAGTCGAAATACCACTTTAAAAAGTAATATTTAGATTAGACAAAAAACAATCAAAAAAAAAAATTATATGGAGGAAAAGCTAAGAAATTTTTTTATAAAAAATATTCTTAAAAAAATTAAAAAATATAATTTTTTTTACACTAAAACCAATCTTAGAGGCCTTTTTCTGCAAATATTCCTATATTCTATTTCTTATAGCCAAGTGCCTATTGCTACAATTTTCCCTTTACTTAAAATTGAAAATTGAATTAATCTCAGTATTCCCTTACATGCATTTTATATTGATGACTTCCCAAAATTGATATCTTGATTTTAATTCCCCCATAAAATGTGAAGAAACAAACCATGTTTAACAAATCGTCCCTTGATTCCAATAAACAATGTATCCTACCATTGGATATAAGTATGCTTCCCTTTAAACAACTCGATCGTAACATTTGTACTAAAATTGTTTATCTGCTTCCGTTACAATACATTAACACAGTTGCCCAGTTGTTGCAGCACACATTGAGTTCCTATTGGTTTGAATAGAAAATAAAGCATACCTTTAGGCTGTTATATTTTCAATGTAACCAATGCCATAATACATACGTTACTGCCATAACAATTGTGAATTAGCAAGTTAATCACGCATCAAGCCAAGATAAGAGGCTAAGGAAATAAAAAAAAAACATTTCAAAGGAGGAAAATTTAGGTCTAGGGTTTCTTTTTTTACAGGAAACAATAACAAATTGTTGGTTGTGTATTGGCAATGAATAACCCTTGGTCGAGTGGGAAAAAGAGAGATGCTTTAGAAAGGAAAAAAACAACAAAAAATTCCATAGAACATTTTTGTAGGATCTTTTTAGGGTAGTTAGTTGATGTCTGAAGGGGGGAACGGACCCTCCCCCTTACCCTAATTTTC